>NW_025213849.1:35306-36518 GCF_004010195.1 Chiloscyllium plagiosum | reverse complement strand
ACTGGGAGTGGGGAATAGAGGGATAGGGTTCCACTGGGGGTGGGGAATAGAGGGATAGGGTTCCACTGGGGACAATAGACAGTGAAGAAAGAGGCCTCTTGTGGCACAGTGATAGTAGTATCCCTATCCCTGGGTTTAAGTCCCACCTACTCCCGAGCTGTACAATAACCTCTCTGAAAAGGCTGATTAGTACCAGGTTAACAGGTTTATTTGGAAGCATTAGCTTTCGGAGCGCTGCTCCTTCACCAGGTGGAAATATCTAGACAGTGAAGATTCCAGTGGGTGAGCAAGTTGGAGACTATTTTAGAACTAATGAAGGATCCACAGACCCTCACAGAACCAGTCTGACTAGATTCAAATCCAAAATATTCATTAATTTCCTAATTCAAAAAATAATGGCACACTCCCCAGAAAATTAAATTATTACAGCTTTCGTTTGACATACAAACCGACTGAAATTTAGGCCGTTAAATGTTTTACAACTAACACCAATCAGTAACAGCCCAATTTCACTGTTTGATGTAAAACAAGTCGTTGCAAATTAACAGCAGGTTTTACAAATCTGCCTTTAATTAACACAATCAGTTGCAAATGGCAGAGATGTGAAACATCCAGTTGACTGACTTCAGTCCGTTTATACCGTCACAGCCTCACCATTATCCCTCATTGTCAGCACAATACCTGAGGAGAGAATCTTATCAGGATGTCACTGACTGGACCAACTGCAGAAAAATCACTTGGCAGAGAATGGGGGGAGTGACGGAGGGAGTGGAAGTCTCATGAGTAGTGTGGAGTAATTTTGGTTCTGCGTTTATATAACAGTCCACATTTCACAAATGAATGGATTGATTACAATAACAAGTCCCAGCGTCCTGACTAAACAAGGCAAGGCCACCAGGAGAGGGCACAATACCTGAGGAGAGAATCTTATCAGGATGTCACTGACTGGACCAACTGCAGAAAAATCACTTGGCAGAGAATGGGGGGAGTGACGGAGGGAGTGGAAGTCTCATGAGTAGTGTGGAGTAATTTTGGTTCTGCGTTTATATAACAGTCCACATTTCACAAATGAATGGATTGATTACAATAACAAGTCCCAGCGTCCTGACTAAACAAGGCAAGGCCACCAGGAGAGGGCAGAGTGGGAAGGAGTGAGTGGGAAGTGGGGGGACTGGAAAGGGTGTGGGGAGGGGGAGAGGAAAATGGGGGGTT
>NW_025213849.1:0-1488 GCF_004010195.1 Chiloscyllium plagiosum | reverse complement strand
TAATCTGCTTAAAACATGGGTTCAGGATCTGGGACTAGAAATCTCCACAGAAACGTGGAATGATATCTGGGAAAATGCTAGAAGAATTACTATTTGTAACAGAACCCAGGCTATCCAGCTGAAGATACTTCATAGGGCCCATATAGCACCGGTTCGATTGGCAAAATTTAAGGCAGGAGCATCTCCAATGTGTCCCAAATGCAAAATAGAGGTGGGTACTCTTGTACATTGCCTATGTACCTGTCATAAGATCCGTAGATATTGGACTCAAGTAGCAAGTACCCTGACAGAAATTTTAGGAACGAAAATTAAAGTGGACTCTGTATCTCTCCTTTTGGGCTTTTCGAACTTTCCCTCCCTGGACACGTATGGGAAGAGACTATTTTCTATTCTTTCTTTCTGTGCAAGGAAAAATATTTTGTTGAACTGGGTGGCTGAGGGCCCCCCTGGACTTTCAAATTGGCACAGATTAATTATGGAATGTATTCCCCTTGACTTCCTTACAAATATGGTGCACCGAAAGACCGAATTATTTTATAAAATATGGCAGCCCTTTTTGAATTACATAAATACAGATATCTCGGCTATCCTAACAAGGGCTTTTATTTAATTGAGATTAAAAACCTGGCTGGTCCGGGGCCCCTTAGGAGAGGAATCCCGCACGAATACGGATTTTATTACATCTGATGTTAACACATTCCGAGCATGTAAGAGACTTAAATATACACTCTGGTTAGTTATAGGTTAGATTAGTAGATAGTTGAGTTTTGTTTTTTTTTTCTTTATCGGTATTTTTTTTTCTTTCTTCTTTTGTTAAATTTTGGCTATTGTATATTTGATTTAATTGTATATCAATGTTTATATTTGAGAGTTTTGTTTATTTTTGTAAACTTGTAAAAATGTTAAATTTCTAATAAAAATATCTATAAAAAAACTGAAGGAGGAAGAAAACCAGGAATTACAGACCAGTTAGACTAATAGCAGTAGTATAGTAGAGAAAATGTTGGCATCTATTATAAAAGTTGCAATAACAGAACACCATGTATTGTTATGTTTTTAAAGTTAATGAGGATTTATGAAAAGGGAATCATGCTTTTTTTAAAGGATGCAATGAGTAGAATAGATGGAGAACCAAAGGATGGTGGTACTTGAATTTTCTGAAAGCTTTGAATAAGTTCCCATACAAGAGGTTACTGGAGTGGGGCACCACAGGAATCAGTGCTTGAACTCCAGCTACTCGTAACATATATCAAAAATTTGGATAAAGGAATCAGTCATATTTCCAAGTGTTCAGATGACAAAACTTGGTGGGAGTGAATTTGGTGACATTGGAGACTTCATGGTAATTTAGGCAAATTGAGTCAAGGCAAATGCATGGCAGATTAATACAATGTGGATCAATGAGAGGCTGTCCACTTTGATAGAAAAAAAAGAAATGGCAGAGTATTTCTTAAATTGTGATAATTGGGAAATGTCACTGTACAAAAG
>NW_025213848.1:28981-36500 GCF_004010195.1 Chiloscyllium plagiosum | reverse complement strand
ATTCGCGCCGGGACCTGTTGCTGCTCAACAGTGCCCAGTACTGACATTTGCAGCCGTTCTACGCTTCATCTTTCCGTTTCCAATAGTTCCTTGTTGTCCACCGTAATTGGCATCATCGAAAAGGTAAGAAAATCGTGTGAAATTGCTTGCAAAATATATAGAAGGATGTTGTCAGGGTTAAAATATTTGGACTGTAGGGCGAGGCAGTATGGAAAGTTTGGAAACTGAGTGTTTAAGTTTTTTGTCCAAGGTGGGCCGAGTTGAAAATTAGAAAGCATAGGTTTAAGGTGAGAGGGCTAAAATTTAAAGAGAGACCTGAGACGCATTTCTCACACAGAAGGTTGTACGTGTATAGAATAAGCTACCAGAGGACGTGAGTACACTCAGAATATTTCAAAGGCAACCGGATGGGTTTCTGGATAGGAAGGGTTTAGGGGGTTAGGGGGCAAAAGTAGACACACAGGACTTGAACAATTGTTAAATATTAGACATAAGCAACAATTATTCTTATAAACAGTTCATAGCAAACTAGAAAAAGATTAGAAATCTCATATTGCTATCCATAATGTGTGGAAATGAGCAGTAGTTATTGAAATGCAAAAGATTCAGCAGTATCTTACTTTATATTGCTGAATATTAATCCAATGATTATTGTGAACATTCAAATGAGAAACAATCAGATATTTGCTGTGAGTGCCTGATGGGAAATGTTTCGTTGGTTTGTGGGTGTGTTGACATGAAACAAAATATACATCTTTCATTGTAATACTGACACTAAGAAATAATGGAGTAAACTATTATGTGAATCTCACGATGCTTGTTACAAAATGTAAACTGAATTACTGTATGACTGTTGGAATGACAATGAATTAACAATTAATTTTAGAATTATGACAAAGTAAATCATACAATATTTCCCAACGAGTTTGCTCTGCTGTCGATTCGATATTTAGTAAGGTCAGTGAACTCCGAATTAAAATACTGGCATGATGAGTTCGCAAAAAACTGACACATGTAGTAAGTATTGATCAGAATTGTTTCGTCATTCAAAACTCAGATATCGTAGAATTCTAAGCTTCGTGTTGCTGCTATTCTTCTGTAGAAATACAATATGTAATTGTTGCAATTTTTGTTGCATTAATGTTTTGACATTCATGACAGAATAACAAAGAAAATAAGTAGATAAAGAACATATGTATCAGAAAAATACAGTCAACGGCATTTATGGAGAAATTGCTTTCAATATTGTCTCCAGAGAAAAAAAAAACAGCTGATTAAGTTTAATGGGGATCTGATCAAAATGCTCGCTGTGACTCATGTGATTGCCTATACCCAGAACTGGCGTCATCTTCGATTTTTTTAGATTATATCCCCTGCAGTGTGGAAACTGGCCCTTTGGCCCAGCAAGTCCACACCGACCCTCCAAAGAGTAACCCACCCAGACCCATTTCCTTCTGACTAATGCATCTAACGCCGTGGGCAATTTAGCCTGGCCAATTCACCTGACCAGCACATCTTTGGATTGTGGAACGAATCCAGAGCGCCAGGAGGCAACCCCACACAGACAGCTACCCGAGGTTGGAATCGAGCCTAGATTCCTGGTGCTAACTGCTAAGGCACCCCTAGAATTGAGCTAGATTCCCTACAGTGTGGAAACAGGCCCTTCAGCCTGACCAGTCCTCACCAATCCTCCGAAGAGTAACCCAGTCAAACACAATTCCCTCTGACTAATGTAGCTAACACGATGGGCAATCCAGCATGGCCAATTCACCTGACCTGCACATCTTCGGACTGTGGGAAGAAACCAGAGCAAACCCACACAGACACGGAAAGAATGTTCAGACTCCACACAGGCTGGAATTGATTACTATTAGCATCCTCAGCTATATGTATTTTAGTTTGATTATTGCCCTCGGAAAGATGTAACATGTAAACAATGAAAAGGTTTTTCTTGCTTATATTTCTGTGGGGCAATAGCATTATTTTAATAGCATTTCACTGTAATGTTGGTTCGATATTCATTAAAACTGGTAAACTGTGGATTAAAATATAGTAGCTGGCTTTAAGGATAGGTGAAAAAATAAGAGCCATTCACCGAATGTTGAGCAGATTTTATTTGCTCAAAAATGCAGGTAATAAATGAAAATATATATTTAGATCTATGTACTGGTTTTCTTGTAGAGCAATGTTATTTTAAATTATGTAATTATTGTTATCAATGTTGATATATTTGTGTCAGAATTAGGAAGAAAATATCCATACAGTCAAAGTGAACATTACACTGAACAAAAGCTACATTGAGTGACATTTGACTGAAAAGGAATTTTCATAAATACGTCATCAATGTACTTTGACATATAAAATTTAAATAAGAAAGACAAGACTGGAACAAGTTCAAAGCAGTTTTCTTCTCATGAAACGAAAATAATACAGTTTGCAGCACGCATGAATTGAAAAAGCAGTCTTTAATGTGATATATAAGCTGATGATCACTTCCCATTTTCCAGAAATGCAGGACTTCCAAAAATTCAAAATTTAGTGTTGTTGAATAATACAATAAAACATGTGCAACATGAGCTTTCTCTTGCACACAGGAAAGAACAAGAAAATGTAAAAGATTTAGTTCTTAGTATTACAGTCAATATTCATTCAAAAGTGTAATTGTTGGTTTAAGCAGCAGACATTTTGTTTAATTACTTAGCTGAAATGTAAGATATAGATTGCATTTATTGGATGGACTGAGGCCAAAGGTTTACCGTGGTAATTGCTCTCAAAAACAATAAAATACTTAGGTGACTCTACTGAACAGTGATTAGATGCTCATGAAGATCTGTGTTCCCCCAGGTGCTGTGTTTTGTGTGAGCACTGATTTCAATAATGCAGATTGAATAATTAGGTGTCAAAGATCTTATTTAAAAATAATGAAGTTTTGATGCTAGCATTGCTTTGGAAACACACTTAAACCATCATGCAATAAATGAGAGTTACACAAAGTCAAAACATTTCAATCTGACATTCAGTGTACATCGGTGAGTGAAAAATTAAAAAAAAAACCAGACAATTCATATTCTAAACAATAATTTAAAAATCAGTTTGAGCAAAGAATATAAAGACATTAGAAAAATTACAACATTGAGTTACAAATGCAGGAAATCAGCTGATTGATGAATAATAGGAAGTGGCATTTGTTTAATTTATTGAAGAAGAAATTGATTTTCATTTCATTGAGAATAAGCTTTTATATGTTTATTTGTATGAATTAAGCTCTTTGGAAAATGAATTGATGAATATCATTACTTTATCATTTAATGAAAATTAAATTACTTTTGCCAAACACTTGCATTGAAATGAAATAATGAATTCATCATTCAAGATGCATATTCTGCTCAAGAGATCTTTTATTCTTTCCGAAAATGTACACTTTCCAAGAATTCAATATTAACTGTACCTATTTAATGAAAGAACAGAGATGTAAGTTTCTTTCTGTACTCAGAAAATTCACATGAATTTAAATAATTTCGTCACATCAAAAATAGTTAACTTTCACGGTGACGAGAAAAACAATAAAGGTTAGATTTGATGTGAAATATAATGAATTTGATTCAGCAAAGTTTCCAGGTTAAGATAAAAATCAATATTCATAAAGATTAAGAGATTGCACACTGCAATATCTTTATATTAGTTATTATATGGAGACATAATTCTACGACCCCCTTACTGAACAATTATGAGATATTAGCAACAAATAAATGGCTACTAGTAAACTGAAGAATAGCGAGATATCTCATCTTGCTATTTGACAGAACAAAGTATAGAAATAAACATTAACTTTTATTGTGATCAGTATTTGGAGATTTGTATCAGATTTAAGAAGAAAACGAATAATTAATATGAGAACTTCAGTGAATGGAAAACTCAGTAAATTAAATTTACAGAGGCAACTCTCAGTATTTGCTCTGATGAGTTAATAAATAATTTTAATGGGCATGAGCTGAAAATGTTTGCACCGACAGTTTAACAAAACCAAATTTACGCTTGTTTTGCAATATTTGGACTGTAAACCTGTTTGAGAAAGCAAAATTCAGGACCATCAACATCTCTTCATGTTAGAACCCGTGGTCTTTAGGAATAAAGAATATATATTGCTTTGAGCAACCAGTGTTGTGTGTAATTACTGCAGTCATTGGATGGAATGATAACCAGGAACTTACTGAGATGCTGGCTTTCAGGAACAATAAGATGGTTACTTAGATTATTCAACTAAATAGTAATTAGCTGGTCATGAAGACATTTGTATGGCTTTATGTAGTGTTTTATGTGAGCATTGATTTCAATAACATTGAGATAGTTTACAAATTTTAGGAACAGGTTGACAACTCAGTGTTAAAGGTATGTGAAATCAGCAATTTGAAAAAAAAATCTTTGGTAGAATTCCTTCGTCAAACACAATTAAACCATTATGCAAGAAGTGAGATAAATGTGAGGCATGCAAGTTGTAAATGACCACATGCCAATATTTTCAAAATATGTTAAACTTTCATTCAATATGAATAGGTGAATGGAAAATAAAGGCAAATTCTCGACGATTGATAAATTGAACAATAATTAGAAATTTAATTTGATCAAAGGACATAAACGTAATTAAATAATTTGCAATATTTAGTTAGAAATGAAAGGAATCATCTGACTAATGATTAATAGGAAGTTACATTTCATTATTTTACAGGAGAAGAAATAAACTTTTATTACACCTTTATAATAATGGAGAACAACGATTTATGTGCTTGAAATGTTTGAATTCAGCGCTTTTTCACCTTTATGACTGCAATGTTCTCAAACATCTTCCACGAATTTTGATCCAGGAGAATTACATACTCCCTTTTCATGGAAACCTGAAGAAAATATCTTCTTTTGAATTAAAGGGAAGAAATGGGTGGCACAATGGTTAGCACTGCTGTGTCCCAGCGCCAGGGACCAGGGTTCCATTCTCATCTCGGGTGACTGTCTGCATGGCATTTGCACATTCTCCCCATGTCTGCGTGGGTTTCCTCCCACAATGCAAAGAATCACTGGCCAGGTGAATCGGCCATGCTAAATTTCCCACAGAGTAATGTACATTAGTCGGGGTAAATATAGGGTAGGGGTTTGGGTGGTCTACTCTTTGGAGGATCGGTGTGGATTTGTTGCGCCGAAGGGCATGTTTCCATACTGTAGAGAACCGAATCTAATGAACAGCAGAGCGTGAATTAGTCATTCAATGTGACTGTTCACGTGACTACAACTTTTCTTCATTACAAAAAAGTTAAATTTTCAAACATTAAAATAAGATTGTTTAATGAAACAACAAAGAGATTTTTTTATTTTTTGTTGTGTGAAACATCATGAATTGTAAATTATTTTGTAGCATGAAGAATAGTTCATTCTTATTGTGATTATAAACACAATAAATGTTAGCATTTAAGTGAAAATAATTAAATGAATTCAACATTGTTTCCACCATTAAAATAAAACTTGATACTCACAATGATTGAGAGATTATACACTGCAATATTTTTATATTTGTTCATATACTGAGTTGTAATTCCACATTGCGGCAAGATACTGGATTGTACAATTATTAGAATTACGCAGCAAGAGGATTATCAAAATTCTATCAGTCGTTTTAAGAATAATGAGAAATCTCATATTGCTGTTTGACTGAGCAATGTATAGAAACGAACAGGAATTATTCCTACGAAAGGTAATTATTGTTCTCTGAATTTTTTAGTCTGAGATTATTGTGATTTTTCAAATGTGCAAATATCAGGCATTTACAAAGAGTGTTTGATTGGATGTCATTGGTTCCATTGTGGGATAGTTGACCTGAAAAAAAAATGGATTTTTATATTGTAGCATTCGTTAAACTTAACTTTAACTTAACTTAAAATGTGAATTTCACTATGTTTGTTAGACTAATTGAAATACTTGTGCAATTAAAATGAGCTCTCACTACATCAATTGAAGAGGAAGGAGAAATTTAATTCGATCAAAAGATGGAGCAATAATGAGATGAATTACAATATTTTGTTGTATAATAAAGGTAATCACCAGACTGAAGGGCAATAGGAATTGGCATCTGTTTCATTTACTGAAGGAGAAATCAATTTTTTATCTTGCATAGTAGAGAAAAAGGACTGATGTACGTGAGGTGCTGAAATGCATATTGTTTATGTATTAAATGTTTATTGAAACTCTTGCAGGATTGAATATATTTGAACATTCCTGAGCTGATTGGCAATAAAATGCTATTGCTCACCTAATGGATAATAATGGGACTCTTTTTTAAAATTCCCTACAGTGTGGAAACATGCCCTTTGGCCCAAGTCCACAGCGACCCTCCGACGAGTAACCCACCCAATACCATTTCCCTCTCACTAATGCACCTAACACTATAGGCAAGTTAGCATGGCCAATTCACCTAACCTACATCCCTTTGGGCTGAGGGAGGAAGCCAGAATGGCCAGACGAAACCCACACAGACACGGGGAGAATGTGCAAACTCCTCAAAGACAGTCTCCCGAGGCTGGAGTCGAACCTGGGACCCTGGTAATGTGAAGCCACAGTGGTAACTACTGAGCCACCGTGCCGTAGCAATGTTCGTCAGATATTTTAAATAAAGAAATCATTATTGAGATATTTTAAGTTTTAAAAACTACAATGTTCTCAAATTTAAAATTTACAGATACTACAATGATATACATATTTTTGTTAGTGACCTGAAGATAATAACTTGCAGACTTCTGTGATTATGGGAATGAACAACAGATAGAAGCAAATCCAATGTTGAATTGTAAAGCAAATCACTCTCCGCTTTGATATTCTCGAACGAACATTCTGAGCTGCTCTGACACATGTCTGTTGAAGGTGGGAATTCAATCCACGAACAGGAGAATTGACGTTTCGGGCATAAAGAAGAAGGGCTGATGCCTGAAACGTTGATTCTCCTGTTCCTTTGATGCTGCCTAACTTGCTGCGCTTTTCCAGCAACACATTTTTAAGCTCTAATCTTTGTTAATGCTGCTTCATTGGGAAAATAGCTGCTCCCACCAATTCTCTGACCTGTTCTTCATGCTCTAGGTGCTCCCCCCCCCCCCCCCCCCCAGGACAGGGTGACGTACCTTCACCGAGCCCAGTCATGAACTATACATTTTGACTCCCTGACCCCTGGCTAATGTCCGTACTTCTGTCAGGGCTCATGATGGTTCTCTATTTCTGGATAATTCCCCACAAAATTCCCACAATAATTAAACAATCCTAAAGTTTGCCTGACCCCTTTACGGTGCGTGGGTGGATAGTTTAATAATCATTGTTCTTGGTCCGGCTGGGACTGTCTCCTCTCCCTTCCTGATTTGATCTCCCCAATATGATGTCCCAGTTCCGTCTCTCCCTACCTTCCCAGTTGCACTCTCTGTGCGTTAAGTTTAAGCCCAGCCTGGCTAACCTGACCCAATACTCTGTTTAATATCTGGATATGTTCTTT
>NW_025213848.1:20573-28235 GCF_004010195.1 Chiloscyllium plagiosum | reverse complement strand
TTCTCTGACTGTCCCAGTCTCCCTGCAATGTAGCTACTCCAGGGAGTTTGCCTCTCCTTTTCTCTCTGTCACAGTACTGGCCGGAGCATCCCCATGTATGAATTCAGGTATTGACATCAATAGTTGCCATTTTAGAATAAATAGGAGCAACTCCCAGAATGGTCCCTTCTTGAGTTTCATACCTCCATATCTGAATACATTTTGTCATACTCCCGGTTTACATCGGGACAGGTTTGTTTCATCCAGCTTCCTAGGTTCCCTCTCCAACTGCTCTCATTTTAGTAATTGAGGGAGTGAGGGGTAAATCCTTATTGGTAACTGACAAAGATGTTCCAGTGTTAGCATCATGCAGTGCTGGCCCCTCAACAGCGCGTCAATAAATATTCGTGGGCTATGCATGTATACACGTGAACACAGGCCACTCACAATGTGAACATCTATCTCCCTCTCTCTGCCTACGTTCCTTGGCTATGTGCCCTTTCCTGCTTCCCTTGAAACATTGTCAATCTGGTTCCCCTCCCTGTACTGCAGCTATTTGACTGTGTTTCTGAGTTTGCCTCAGCTCTCATGGTCCAATTCAGAATGTGGTTAGAATTATCTCCCACTGGGAGTCCCATGTATATAATTACAGTTTAAAGGGTCCGAAGTCATCTTTTAAATACATCAAACCAATTTCACCATCACAGGTTGGGGTTTGATAATCCCCTGTGGTCCTTACACACCTCAGGTTTCCTCTCTGTATGATCCTCGATATTACCCTTGGGTCCCTGAGACACCAAGGTTAGTTTAGCCCATTCAGCCTGTCCCCTCCCCAGTGTGTCCCTGTAATATCTATAAATGCCTGGAGCCACTGATCGGCTGTGCACTGGCAGGAACTGGCTCACACCCTCACCCTCTCATTGCAGGGACAGGTTCTGCTGTACAATTGAGGGCATTTTGGCCTGAGGGAGGGTATGGACATCAACGTCAGTGAGTCTGTGTCCCTTAACTAATTCATCCATATTCTCCCAATAAGGCCCATTATTACCATTTCTCTACAGGCTGGGTGGTCATTCACCAAGATCTGTCGTTCAGCCAGGTTTGGTTTCTATCAGATCCATTCGCTGCTCCTATCGTCTGTCCAAGTTTGAGCTTTGATGCCCAGCGGTGCCAGAGACGGCTTTCTGGGCCTTACAGGGCGATGGGTCATCCCACCCATTGCCGTCACTCTTTCCATACGTGGGTGCTTCACCATCGATCCCGTTCCAGTCAGTGTCTCCATCCTCACTGCCTTCGGAGTAGAATAGGGCACTAGGTACCTTCCCCACTGTAACTACCATCTGGCACTTTGGCTTTCAGGCCTCACGTCTGAGGGCCACCATCTTCACTTGTTCCTGTTTCCCATAATAATGTAACACGTTCCGTTATTCCTGGATTCAAACAGAACAAAGTGTGAATTTGGTTTTACTTGAAATAAGAATAATTTGATATTCATTCGACATACCTATAGAAGTGAAAATTGTACTGTGATTATGTAAGTGAATTTAACGTGATCATTCACTGAAAATAACTCTGGAAATCAACAACCATAAATGAGCTCAATAATATGTGATTATTTGTAACAGTTCTTGCATTGAAAATTCAATGTTATTCAATGTTAGTCAACTGTTAGAACATGCATTGTAATCAGGGCATAAAGTAATGGAAGGAGATAAAAAAAAAACAGTCTTTAATTTTAGCTTCACTGCAATAACGAACCGAAACAATGTTTGCACATATGATTAAACTGGAAACTTTGTTATATAGTGTCCATATTGACATGAAAAAATATGCAAGTTGTTCTGCTTTAGGAATAATTTGAAATGAATTGTGATTATGAATTGAACATCTAAAATATATTTTCAAGAGAATAATAAGATATTTTGGAGGAAATTAGAATAGAAAATAAATATGTATACATTGATATGAATAGTGTAACAACGTTTAGAAATTGACTGGGATAATTTGATTGAGAGAGGCTGCATGATTATAAAGATTAATTCGCCTTTTTCATTGCATTGTTGTTTTCACTAGAATCTGTTGTGTTCTAAGCTCTTGTTGTGTGCAATGGACTGTCGCTAATAGCTTAATTTATCTGACAGATCCTGATCAGGTTTCCTTTGTGTGTAAATCAGGTGGGCAGTGAGTAATACATCTGCTTTTCTTCGGGCAAGCAAAGATTCATTTCGAAGGAAATAAGTGGCAGTTTTGACTCTAACAGAGCAGTGGCCTTGTTTTCAGCTAATTATTCACTTTTCATTTCCTGGTTGTGTTGAATGTTACAGAAACAGACTCTGAGCAATGTTTCCAGTTACTTGTGTTGGATTAATTGACACCCACATGGTCAGTCAGTTTCAGGCTGATGGATCAGTTTTTCTGTCCTGTTAGGCAATGGTCATTTGCTCAGTTCCCAATGTCTTTCCTCATTGTCAGTCCATCAGCTGCTGCAACCTTCCATCCAGCATTTGTTCCCTCTCACCATGACTATTCTAATACAGTCCCAGCATGTCTCCCACATTCTGCCTCCACATACTCATGGTCATCTCAGATTCTCCTATCTGTGTCCCTACACCAAGTCGCGAAAGACATCTACCTCAGGTTTAACCTGATCTACATTATGTTCAGAAAGATCATTCCAAAATTTGGTTCACTGTTTTTAAATCTACCCAGGACTTCACCCTGTCCTCCCTGCGTAGTTCCACACCTCCCTGAGGTATCTGCACTTATCCAATTCCAGCTGTATGAGAGTTTCTTAGTTTATTCTCCTCCCTGTTGGTGGCTTTAGTTTCAGCTGCCTTGAACCTAAACTTGGTAATTCTCTTCCCCCATTCCCTTCAATTCTCCTCCATTCTATAAGCTCTCCTTAGCATTCACCTGTTTGATCAAGGTTTTGTTTTCCAACCTTAGAACTCTCTCTTTGTAGATAGGTAACAGCCTCATGGTATCATTGCTGAACCATTAATATACTGGGGACCTTGATTCAAGTCCCTCCACGGCAGATGTGGAATTTGAATTCAGTGTAAATCTATAAATATGAGGCTACTGATGACCATGAAATTATCGTCGATTGTCAGGAAAAACCCATCTGGTTCACTGATGTCCTTTAGGGAAGGAAGCTGCCATCCTTACCTGGTCTGGCCTACATGTGACTCATGACCCACAGTAATGTGATTGACTCTTACCTGCCCTCTGGGTAGTAAATGCCTTTGAGTCCGCTCCACCATTCAATAAGATCAGGCCTGATCTGTTAGTGATTTGTAATCCATCTCCCACCAATGCCCCTTAACAAAAATCTATCAACCTGTGTCTTAAAAATATTCAGGGAGCACACCTTCTGGGGCAGAGAGTTCCAAAGTTGCACAGCCCTCTGATAGGAAACAAATCTCATCTCTGCCCTGAAAGTGGAAACCCAATTTTAAAGCAGTTCCCTCTGATTCAGGAATGACTCACAAAAGGAACCATCCTTTCCACATTTTCCTTATCAAACCATTCACGATCTTAAACACTTCAGTCATGTCAAACCTCACTCTCGCAAACTCCAGCTGAAACAAACCCAGCCTGTCCAACTGATCCGCATTTTATTTCTGTCACACCTGGTGTGAGTGGGGTTGAAAGGTTGTGTTTATGATGCAGTGAATGTATTGCTTCACGGTGTGGGGTCTACAAGTCAATGTGAGCCATACTAGCTTTGCTGCCTCACTGTATTACATATGTCTGTGGTGTTTCCACCATTCCCTCCGTTATCTAACGAAAAACAAGGAGAAAGAGATTGAGAAAAGTTGTTAGTTAAGTTGTTGTCACCTAGAAGGTACTTGGTCTTGGAATTGCCTTGGAATTGAAATAACCAGTTAGTTAATATTACTGACAAAATATTACCAACAATTTATCAATGACTGAGGCCAGGCTTATCAGCTGATAACTTATTTTACCTGACCCCCTTCTTATACTGGGGTGTTATTTTAGCAATTTTCCTGTCCTCTGGGACCCACCCTGACTCTAGTGATACCTGAAAGCTCACAACTAAAGCCTCCACTACCTCTTCAGCTATTGCCTTCAGAAATCTGGGGAGTAGTACATCTGGTCCAGTTGTTCTATCTATTTTCAGACCTTTCAGTTTTCTAGCATCTTTCCTTGGTGATGGCCACCGTACTCATCTCTGTCCCCTTGATTCTCTTGAAGTTTTGGGATAATTCTCGCGTCTTCCACCGTGAAGTCTGATGCAAAGTACTTATTCAGTTCCTCAGCCATTTCTTTGTTCGCCGTGACGACTCTTCCAGCCTTATTTTCCAGCGGCCCAATGCCAACTTTTGCCTTGAACTTTGTATATCTCAAAACACTGTGGCAATCTTGTTTTTAATATCACTGACTCGCTTTCCCTCATGCTTAATCTTTTCTCTCCTTATTTCTTTCTTCATTCTCCTCCATTGGTGTTTCTAGGCTTCCCAATCCTCTGGTTTCCCACTGCACTTTGCCACATGATGTGAATTCTCTTTTGCTTTTATGCTGTCCCTGACTTCCCGAGTCAGCCATGATTGCCTCATGCTCTCTTTAATGCGTGTCTTTCTCCTCGGGGTGAATGTTTGCTTTGTCACCCGGATTACACCCAGAAACCCCTCCCATCGCTGTTACACTGTCATTGCTGTTAGGTTCTTCTCCCAGTCAATTCTCTCCAGCTTCTCCCTCATGTCTCAGTAGTTGCCATTATTCAGTTGTAATTCAGTTACATCTGATTCCACATTCTCCCTCTCAAACTGCCGAGTAAATTCTATCATATTAGGGTCACTGCCACCTCAGGGTTCATTCACGTTAAGCTACCTTATCAAGGCTACCTCATTGCACAACACTAGATCCGGTATTGTATATTGTATTGCTAAAAATAAGAACCTTCTTCAATAGAATTTAAATGATTAACATTGTACACCAAAAAAATGCATGTGCTTTTTTTTTGCCCATGTGAAAGCCAATAAGTGCATTGCTTTTGGGTATTGTGTTTTTAAAACTGAATTGCACTATATTTATTTTGTAAATGTGGCGATGTTGAATACTTTGAGCATTGCTTTCAAACGGGGCTCCAGAAGCTGCTCTGAAAAGCCATCTTCTAGAAATTCCACAAAATAATTTTCTTGCAATCTACTGTCAACCTGATTTTCTCAGTCCCCCTGAATATTGAAATCCCCCATCACTGTAACCATGCCTTTCTTACACGCTTTTCCTATCTCCTCATGTATCTTATGCCCCAAATCTTGACTATTGTTTGGAGGTCTCTAGATAACTCCCATTATGGTGTTTTTACCTTTGCGAATCTACATTATCTGACTCCACTTCATTTATTGCTATTAATTTAACTTCATTTCTTACTGATCAGGCAACTCCAGCCACGCTTCCCCCCACCTGTCTTTTCATTTGGATGTATATCTTTGAATATTTAGCTCCCAGAAAGCTTCAGTCTTATCTTTTACACTGATGTGCTAGGCTTTTCCATCATTGTCGATGGGAATACTGGTGGAGCCTCCTCTTCCAGTGAGTTGTTAAATTGTCCTCCACCATTCTCCACTGGATGTGGCAGGAATGCAGAGCTTAGATCTGATCTGTTGGTCGCTGCATCAATTAGTTCTATTACTTGCTGCTTATACAGTTTGGCATGCAAGGTTGCTGTTTGGTCGCTTCACCAGATTGACACCTTATTTTTAGGTATGTCTGGTGCTGCTCCTGGCATGCCCTCCTGCATTATCCATTGAATCAGGATTGACCCTTTGACTATTTGCGTTGGGGATATGTCATGCCATGAGGTTACAAATTGTGCTAGTGCTCAGTTCTACTGCTACTGGGGGCCTAGTGCCTCATGGACACCTTGTCTTGAACTGCAAGATCGGTACAACACGATGGAGGTTATTCTCAATTTGAAGGTGGGACTTGTTCCCACAAAGTCTGTGCAGTGGTCACTCTTACTGATACCGTCATGGATAGATGCACCTGCAGCTAGCAGATTGGTAAAGATGAGCTCAAGTATGTTTTTCCCTCTTGTTAATTCTATCACCAACGACTACAGACCCAGCCTCACAGCTATGTCCTTTAGGACTCAACCAACTCCATCAGTAGCACTGCCGCCGAGCCACTCTTAATGGTGAACATTGAAATCCTTAATACAGAGTACATTTTGTGCACTTGCCATCCTCAGTGATTCCTTCAATTGCTTTTTTTAAAATTCATTTGTGTGACTTGGGCATCGCTAGTTGGTAAGAATTAATAATCCACCGCTATTTGCCTTTGAAAATGTGGTGCTGAGCTGCCTACTTGAATCGCTGCAGTCCACTTGTTGTGGCTGTTTGACCCACAATGCCATGAGGGAGGGATTTCCAGGATTTTGACCCAACGAATATGAAGGAACGAATATATTTTGCCAATGCAAGGTGGCCAGTGGCTTGGGGGGAATCTTGTAGGTGGTGATGTTTCCAAATACCTGCTGCCCTTGTCCTTCTAGATGGAAGTGATCGTGGGTTTGGAAGGTGCTGTCTAAGATGCTTCGGTGAATTTCTGCGGACCATCATGTAGATAGTATACACTGCTGCTACTGATCGCCGATGGTGGAGAGATTGAATGTTTGTAGATGTAGTGGCAATCAAACAGGTTTCTTTTTCCTGGGTTCTGTCAAGCTTCTTGAGTGTCGTTGGGGTTGCACCCGTCCAGTCAAGTGGAGAGTATTCCATCGCACTCCTGACTTGTGCCTGGTAGATGGAGGATAGACGTTTGGATGCCAGGAGGTGAGTTCCTTGTCATAGCACCCGAGTCTCAGACCTGTTCTTGGAGCCATTGTGTTTATGTGATGAGTCCATTGAGTTTTTGGTCAATGGTAACCCCAAGGATGTTGACAGTGGGGGATGGAGTGATGGTAATGCTGTTGAATGTAAAGAGCCAGTGGTTAGAATGTCTCTCATTGGTGATGGTCATTGTCTGGCATTTGGATGACGCAAATGTTACTTGCCATTTGTCGGCCCAATCCTGCATATTGTGCAGATCTTGTTTCATTTGAGCATGTACTTCTTCAAAACGTGAGCAATTGCGAATGGTTCTGAACACTGTGCAATCATTGGCAAACATTCCATTTCTGACCGTGGTAAGGTCATTGATGAAGCAGCTGAAGATTGTTGGGCCGAGGACGCTACCCTGAGGGACTCCACAGAAATGTCCTGGAGCTGAGATGACTGACCCTCACAACCACAAGCATCTTTCTTTGTGCCAGGAATGAAACTAACCAGCACAGCGTTTGAATCCGGTACCCATTGATTCCAATTTTGGAGAGTTGCTTGATGCCATACTCAGTCATAAGCAGCCTTAATGTCAAGGGCTTTAACTCTTACCTCACCTCTGGAATTCAGCTGTTCTGCCCATGTTTGAACCAAGGCGGTAATGAGATCAGGAGCTGAATGACGCTTGGGAAGCCAAACTGTGTGTCACTGAGCAGATTATTGCTGAGTAGGTGATGTTTGATAGCACTGTTGCGAGCCCTTTCAAACTGGTCGGCACGCTGGCATAGTGGTTGGCACTGCTGCCTCACTACGCCAGAGACCCGGGTTCAATTCCCGCCTCAGGCGACTGACTGTGTGGAGTTTGCACGTTCTCCCCGTGTCTGCGTGGGTTTCCTCC
>NW_025213848.1:17364-20513 GCF_004010195.1 Chiloscyllium plagiosum | reverse complement strand
TTCTTCAGTACTATTGCTGGAATGTTGTCAGAATCCGTAGCCTTTGCAGTATCCAGTACCTCCCGCCACATTTTGATATCACGTGGAGTGAAACGAATTGGCTGGAGACTGGAATCTGTGATGCTGGGACCACTTCAGGATCCCGAGATGGATCATTCACTCGGCACTTCTGACTGAAGATTGTTCCGAATGCATCAGCCTTACCTTTTGCACTGATGTGCTGGGCTCCCCCATTATTGACGATGGGGATATTTGTGAAGCCTCCTCCTCCAGTGAGCTGTTTGCTTGTCCACCACAATTCACAACTGAATGTGGAAGGACTGCAGTTCTGAGATCTGATGCATTGGTTGTGGGATTGCTTAGTTCTGTCTAGCACTTCCTGTTTATGCCGTTTCGCACGCAATTATTTCTGTTTGGTTTCTTCACTAGGTTGACACCTCATTTTTTTTCATATGCCTGATGCTGCTTCTGGCATTCCCTCATGCAGTCTGCATTGAACCAGAGTTGATACCCTGGCTTGATGGTCGTAGTTCAGTGGAGATATGCCAGGCCATGGGGGTGCTGGAGTAGAGTTCTGCTGCTGTTGATGTCCCAAAGCGCCTCACTGATGCCCAGTCTTGTGCTGCTAGAACGGTTGAAGTCTGTCCCATTTTGCATGGTGAAAGTGCTACACAACATGATGGAGGTTATTCTCAATGTGAAGGTGGGACTTCATCACCACAAAGACAGTGTGGTAGTCACTTTTACCAATATTCTCATGGACAGATTTGTAAGGATGTGGTCAGGTATATCTTTTTTCTCTTGTTGGTTCCTTCACCACCTGCCGCTGACCCAGTCTAGACGTTTAGGCTCCAGCATCAGTTATCAAGTGATTACCATCACAATAATTGCCTAATAATTTAAATCAGTCTGGATGACAAGTATACTGAGGTTGACATTTTAATTTAATTTATTGACTGGTAAGACAAATAGTACAATATATTCTTTTTCCAAGATTCTAACAGCAATTATTAAATCATTGGCATAACAATTATTACACAATGCTTTAACTAAATCTTGCTAACAAGTACAGTGGGTTCATATTTGAATTTAATCCATTGTTTCCTTGTACCAATACAGTAAGATAAAAATGTATTTTATTTCAGATTAACACACCTCCAAAAGAATCAATCATTTCTGATGCATTGTAAAAACCTGATTTTTGGTCATTTGAATGATCGCTGTAATCTCAGCCTTTTGAAATTAGAAAACCGTAATTTTTCCTGCAACAATTCCTGTTCATTTCTGCACATGTCACAGTCACATTGCAATTTTAGATTTCTCATTATTCTGAAGTGCCCTAATAGAAGTTTGAAAATCTCTTTGTTGCTATTATATAATAAATGTTCATTTAAGTACATAGGATTTAGAGAATTCAGCACAGCATAGGCCCTTTTATCCTACTCTAAGATTAAACTAACCTCCATACCCTTCATTTTACAATTATCCATGTGCCTATCCAAAAGTCGCTAAGAAGTCCCTGATGGATCTGACTCTCCGACTACCACTGGCAGGGCATTCCGTGCACCCATCACTATCTGTAAAGAAACTACCTCTGACATCTCCCCTAAAACGTTCTCCATTTACCTGATAATTAACTTTTGTGATCAGCACATCCATCCTTGGAAAAAATGTCTGGTTATCCACTCTATCTATGCCTCTCATTATCTTGTACATCGATATCAAGTCACCTCTCATCCTCTTTCACTCCAATGAGAAAGGACGAGCTCCCTCAACCTTTCTTCATAGGATCTGCACTGCAGTCCTGGCAGCATCTTGGAAAATATCCTCTGTACCCTTTCAAAAGCTTCCAGATCCGTCCCAAAATGAGGTGACCAGAACTGAACGCAATATTCCAAGTGTGGTCTAATCAGGGCCCTATAGAACTGTGGCATAACCTCATGGTTTCTAAACTCAATCACCCAACTCATGAAAGCGGACACACCTTACACCTTCTTGACAACCCTATCATCATGAGTGGAAATTTTGAGGGCACTAAGGATATGGTACCCAATGTCCCTTTGTTCCTCCACACTGCCAAGAATCCTGCCTTTAACCTTGTATTCTGCACTCAAATTTGAAATTCCAAAAGGAATCACGCTCACTTTCCCAGGTGGCACACGATCCGCCATTTCGCAGCCCAACTCTGCATCCTGTCAATGTGCCATTGCAACCTTCAACAGCCTTACACACGATCCAACACTCCACGAACCTTCGTGTCATCGGCAAACTTACTAACCCACACTTCCACTTCCTCATCCAAGTTATCTATAAAAATCACAAAGAGCAGAGGTCCCTGAAAAAAACACCACTTGTCACCATCCTCCAAACTGAATAGTTTACATCTACTGTCACTCTGTCATCTATGGGCCAACCAATTTATTATCTGGACAGACAGGTTTCCCTATTACCCATGTCTCCTTTATTTCTCAATGAACCTACCGTGGGAACCATATCAAACAACTTGCTAAAACCCATAATCAGAACATCCACTGCTCTGCCTTCAATGTGTTTTGTCACATCTTCAAAGAATTCATCAAGGTTTGTGAGGCATAATCTGCCCCTCACAAATCCATGCTGACTATCTCTAATCAAGCTATGCTTTTCCAAATAATCATAAATCCCGTCTTTCAGAATCCTCTCCAATAATTTGCCCACATCTGATGCAAGACTGACTTGTCTATAATTTCCAGGATTATTCCCAATCCCTTTCTTGAACAAGGGAATAATGTTTTAAACAATCTGGTATGACTCCAGTGGACAGTGAGGATGCAAAGATCATTGTGAAAGGCACAGCAATCCCTTCCCTCGCTTCCCATTACAATAGAGTCACAGAGTCACAGAGATGTACAGAATGGAAACAGACCGTTCGGTCCAACACATCCATGCCGACCAGATATCCCAACCCAATCTAGACCCACCTGCCAGTACCTGGCCCATATCCCTGCAACCCCTTCGTATTCATATACCCATCCAAATGCCTCTTAAATGTTGCAATTGTACCAGCCTCTACCACATCCTCTGGCAGCTCATTCCATACACGTCCCACCCTCCGCGTGAAAACGTTGACCCTTAGGTCTCTTTTATATCATTCCCCTCTCACCCTAAAC
>NW_025213848.1:16500-17284 GCF_004010195.1 Chiloscyllium plagiosum | reverse complement strand
CAGTGGCCTAACCAATGTCCTGTACAGCCGCAACATGACCTCCCAACTCCTGTACTCAATACTCTGACCAATAAAGGAAAGCATACCAAACGCCTTCTTCACTATCCTATCGACCTGAGACTCCACTTGCAAGGAGCTAAGAACCTGCACTCCAAGGTCTCTTTGTTCAGCAACGCTCCCTCAGAACTTACCAATAAGTGTTTAAGTCCTGCTAAGATTTGCTTTCACAAAATGCAGCACCTCGCACTTATCTGAATTAAACTCCATCTGCCACTTCTCAGCCCATTGGCCCATCTGGTCCAGATCCTGTTGTAATCTGAGGTAAACCTCTTCACTGTCCACTACACCTCCAATGTTGGTGTCATCTGCATACTTACTAAGTGTACCTCTTATGCTCGCATCAAAATCATTTATGTGAATGACAAAATGTAGAGGACCCAGCATCGATCCTTGTCGCACTCCACTGGTCACAGGCCTCCAGTCTGAAAAACAACCCTCCACCACCACCACCCTCTGTCTTCTACCTTTGAGCCAGTTTTGTATCCAAATGCTTGTTCTCCCTGTATTCTATGAGATCTAACCTTGCTAATCAGTTTCCCATGGGGAACTTTGTCGAACACTTTACTGAAGTTCATATAGATCACATCTCCTGCTCTGACCTCATCAACCTTCTTTGTTACTTCTTCAAAAAACTCAATCAATTTGTCAGACATGATTTACACCTTAGTGTCATTCCTTCTGGCCCAGGAGACTTATCTATCCCAAAGTTTTTCAATATTTTCAG
>NW_025213848.1:13673-16000 GCF_004010195.1 Chiloscyllium plagiosum | reverse complement strand
TGTAAAATGGGACAGACTTCAAACCGTTCTAGCAGCACAAGACTGGGCATCAGTGCGGCGCTTTGGGACATCAACAGCAGCAGAACTGTACTCCAGCACCCCCATGGCCTGGCATATCTCCACTGAACCACGACCATCAAGCCAGGGTATCAACTCTGGTTCAATGCAGACTGCATGAGGGAATGCCAGAAGCAGCATCAGGCATATCAAAAAATGAGGTGTCAACCTAGTGAAGATACCAAACAGAACTAATTGCGTGCGAAACGGCATAAACAGGAAGTGCTAGACAGGGCTAAGCAATCCCACAAGCAATGCAGAACTGCAGTCCTTCCACATTCAGTTGTGAATTGTGGTGGACAAGTAAACTCTCCACTTGACTGGATGGGGGCAACCCCAACGACACTCAAGATGCTTGACAGAATCCAGGTAAAAGAAACCTGTTTGATTGGCACTCCATCTACAAATATTCAATCCCTCCACTGTCGGCGATCAGTGGCAGCAGTAGATACTATCGACATGATGCTCTGCAGAAATTCACCAAAGCATCTTCGACAGCACCTTCCAAACCCACGATCAATTCCATCCAGAAGGACAAGGGCACTAGGTACTTCGAAACATCACCACCTACAAGATTCCCTCCAAGCCACTGACCACCTTGCCTTGGCAATATATATTCGTTCCGTCACAGTCGTTGGGTCAAAATCCTGGAATTCCCTCCCTAATGGCATTGTGGGTCAAAAGCCCACAGCAAGTGGACTGTAGTGATTCAAGTAGGCAGTTCAGCACCACATTCTCAAAGGCAAATAGTGATGGACTATTAATTCTTACCAACCAGCGATGCCCAAGTCACACAAATGAATTTAAAAAAAAAATTTGAAGGAATCACTGAGGATGGCAAGGCCACAAAATGTACTCTGTGTTGAGGATTTCAATGTTCACCATCAAGAGTGGCTCGGCAATAGTACTACTGACGGAGTTGGTTGGGTCCTAAAGGACATAGCTGTGAGGCTGAGTCTGCAGTCGTTGGTGAGAGAATCAACGAGAGGGAAAAACATACTTGAGCTCATCCTTACCAATCTGCTAGCTGCAGGTGCATCGATCCATGACGGTACCAGTAAGAGCGACTACTGCACAGACCTTGTGGAAACAAGTCCCACTTTCAAATTGAGAATAACCTCCATCGTGTTGTATGGCACTATGACCGTGCTAAATGGGACAGACTTTGAACCGATCTAGCAGCTCAAGACAGGGTGTCCATGAGGCGCTACGCCCCCAGTAGCAGCAGAACTGTGCACTAGCACAATTTGTAACCTCATGGCATGACATATGCCCCTCGCAACTATGACCATGAAGTCAAGGGGTCAATCCTGATTCAATGGAGAATGCAGGAGGGCATGCCAAGAGCAGCACCAGACATACCTAAAAATGAGGTGCCAATCTGGTGAAGCGACCAAACAGCAACCTTGCATGCCAAACAGGATAAGCAACAAGTAATAGAGCTAAGTGATGCAGTGACCAACAGATCAGATCTAAGCACTGCATTCCTGCCACATCCAGTCGAGAATGGTGGAGGACAATTTAACAACTCACTGGAAGAGGAGGCTCCACCAGTATTCTCATCGACAATGATGGAAAAGCCTAGCACATCAGTGCAAAAGATAAGTCTGAAGCTTTCTGGGAGCTAAATATTCAAAGACGTATATCCAAATGAAAAGATAGGTGGGGTAAGAATAGCTGGGTTTGCCTGATGAGTAAGAAAAGAAGTTAAATTAATAGCAATTATTGAAGTGTAGTCAGATAATGCAGATTCGCAAAGGTAAAAACACCACAATGGGCGCTATCTCGAGACCTCCAAACAATATTCAAGACTTGGGGCATAATATACATGAGGCGATTGGAAAAGCGTGTAAAAACGGCATGGTTAGAGTGATCGGGGGAATCCAATATGCAAGGGGACTGAGAAAATCAGGTTGACAGTAGATTGCAAGACAATTAATTTGTGGAATTTCTAGAAGATTGCTTTTCAGAGCAGCTTCTGGAGCCCACTAGGGAACAACCAATACCGGATCTGGTGTTGTGCAATGAGGTAACTGTTCATCCACTTCACCAACACCTTCCACCCCGACCTCAAATTCACCTGGACAGTCTCAGATTTCTCCCTCCCCTTCCTCGACCTTTCTATTTCTATCTCAGGCGACCGAATCAACACGGACATCTACTACAAACCGACCGACTCCCACAGCTACCTGGACTACACCTCCTCCCATCCTGCCCCCTGCAAAAACGCCATCCCATTCTCCCAATTCCTTCGACCCCGCCGCATCTGC
>NW_025213848.1:0-13035 GCF_004010195.1 Chiloscyllium plagiosum | reverse complement strand
ACCTCTTTCCACCTATCACATTTCTGACGCCCCTCCCCCAAGTCCCTCCTCCCTACCTTTTATCTTAGCCTGCTGGACAAACTTTCCTCATTCCTGAAGAAGGGCTTATGCCCGAAACGTCGATTCTCCTGTTCCCTGGATGCTGCCTGACCTGCTGCGCTTTTCCAGCAACACATCTCCGGCTCTGATCTCCAGCATCTGCAGACCTCACTTTCTCCTAAAAGTGGACATTGGGCCGCTGGAAAATGAGGCTGGAAGAGTAATCACGGCGAACAAAGAAATGGCTTAAGAACTGAATAAATACTTTGCATCAGTCTTCACGGTGAAAGACACGAGAATTATCCCAAAACTTCACGAGAATCAAGGGGACAGAGATGAGTACGGTGGCCATCACCAAGGAAAAGATGCCATAAAACTGAAAGTTCTGAAAATAGATAAAACAACTGGACCAGATGTACTACTCCCCAGATTTCTGAAGGCAATAGCTGGAGAGATAGTGGTGGCTTTAGTTGTGAGCTTTCAGGAATCACTAGAGTCAGGGCGCGTCCCAGAGGACAGGAAAATTGCTTATATAACACACCAGTATAAGAAGGGTGCACGGTAAAAGACGTTATCAACTGATAAGCCTGGCCTCAGTCTTTGATAAATTGTTGGTAATATTTTGTCAATAATATTAACTAACTGGTTATTTCAATTCTAATGTAATCTTTACAAACAGACCAAGTACCTTCTAGGTGACAACAACTTAACTAACAACTTTTCTCAATCTCTTTCTCCTTGTTTTTCATTAGACAACGGAGGGAAGCGTGGAAAATCCACAGGGATGTAAGATATATGTAATACAGTGAGGCAGCAAAGCTAGTATGGCTCACATTGCCTTGTGGACCCCACACAGTGAAGCAATACATTCACTGCATCATAAACACAACCTTTCAACTCCACTCATATCCGGCGTGACAGAACTAAAATGCGGATCAGGTTGGACAGGCTGGGTTTGTTTCAGCTGGAGTTTGCGAGAGTGAGGGGTGACATGACTGAAGTGTCTAAGATCCTGAATGGTTTGATAAGGAGGATGTAGAAAGGTTGGTTCCTTTTGTAAGTCATTCCTGAATCAGAGGGAACTGCTTTAAAATTCGGTTTACACTTTCAGGACAGAGATGAGGAGATTTGTTTCCTATCAGGGGGCTGTGCAACTTTGGAACTCTCTGCCCCAGAAGGTGTTCTCCCTGAATATTTTTAAGACACAGGTTGATAGATTTTTGTTAAGGGGCATTGGGGGGAGATGGATTACAAATCACTAACAGATCAGGGCTGGTCTTATTGAATGGTGGAGCAGGCTCGGGGGGCCAAATGGTCACCTTCTGCTTTTTTCTCACATGATCCCAGGACTGAGAGCTTTGTTTAAAATACATTCGCTGGATGTAGGTGCCACTGGCTCGGGCAGCACTTACTAAGGTAGGTAAGAGTCAATCACATTACTGTGGGTCATGAGTCACATGCAGGCCAGACCAGGTAAAGATGGCAGCTTCCTTCTATAAAGGACATCAGTGAACCAGATGGGTTTTTCCTGACAATTGACAATAATTTCATGGTCATCAATAGCCTCATATTTCTAGATTTACACTGAATTCAAATTCCACATCTGCTGTGGTGGGATTTGAATCAAGGTCCCCAGAATATTAATGGTTCAGCAATGATACCATGAGGCTGTTACCTATCTACAAACAGAGAGTTCTAAGATTGGAAACCAAAACCTTGATCAAATAGGTGGATGTTAAGGAGAGATTACAGAATGGAGGAGAATTGATGGGAATTGGGGAAGAGAATTACCAAGTTTTGGTTCAAGGCAGCTTAAACTAAAGCCACCCAACAGGGAGGAGAATAAAATAAGAAAGTCTCATGCAGCTGGAATTGGTTAAGTGCGGCTACCTCAGGGAGGTGTGGAACTACGCAGGGAGGACAGGGTGAAGTCCCGGGTAGATTTAAAAACAGTGAACCAAATTTTGGAATGATCTTTCTGAACGTAATGTAGATCAGGTTAAACCTGAGGTAGATGTCTCACGCAACTTGGTGTAGGGACACAGATAGGAGAATCTGAGATGACCATGAGTATATGGAGGTAGAATGTGGGAGACAAGCTGGGACTGTATTAGAATAGTCATGGTGAGAGGAAACAAATGCTGGATGGAAGGTTGCAGCAGCTGATGGACTGACAATGATGAGAGACATTGGGAACTGAGCAAGTGACCATTGCCTAACAGGACAGAGAAACTGATCCATCAGCCTGAAACTGACTGACCACGTGGCTGTCAATTAATCCAACACAAGTGAATGGAAACACTGCTCAGACCCTGTTTCTGTAACATTCAACACAAACAGGAAATGAAAAGTGAATAATTAGCTGAAAACAAGGCCACTGCTCTGTTAGAGTCAAAACCATTCAATGTTGAGTTACTGAAAATTACTGATTCACAGAATAGTCTAATCTGCAGAAGGTAATCTCCCAGAATCATGGTAAAAGGGGAAAGTAAACAAAATTCTTGGCAGAGACATAATGAAACAATTGCTTGCATAGAAACAGCTCAGAACAAGGGGTCTGAATCCTCCACAAACCGACAAACACAGATACCATCGAATTATACGTACAGATTGAAATTCTTTAGAAAATCGCTTCCCTGCTGATGATGTGTAGAAACCACATTCTCAGTGTGAACTGCCACTTATTTCCTTAGAAATGAATCTTTGCTTGCCCGAAGAAAAGCAGATGTATGACTCACTGTCCGCCTGATTTACACACAAAGGAAACCTGATCAGGATCTGTCAGATAAATTAAGCTATTAGCGACAGTCCATTGCACACAACAAGAGCTTAGAACACAACAGATTCTAGTGAAACCAACAATGCAATGAAAAAGGCGAACTAATCTATACAATCATGCAGCCTCGCTCAATCAAATAATCCCAGTCAATTTCTAAACGTTTTTAAACTATTCATATCAATGTATGCATATTTATTTTCTATCCTAATTTCCTCCAAAAATATCTGATTATTCTCTTGAACATAAATTTTAGATGTTCAATTCATAATCACAATTCATTTCAAATTATTCCTAGAGCAGAACAACTTGCAAACTAAAAATATTTTTTCATGTCAATATGGACACTATATAACAGAGTTTCCAGTTTAATCATATGTCCAAACATTGTTTCGGTTCGTTATTGCAGTGAAGCTAAAATTAAAGTTTTTTTTTCTGATATCCTTCTGTTACTTTATGCCCTGATTACAATGCATGTTCTAACAGTTGACAAGCATTGAATAACATTGAATTTTCAATGCAAGAACTGTTACAAATAATCACATATTATTGAGCTCATTTATGGTTGTTGATTTCCAGAGTTACTTTCAGTGTATGGTCACGTTAAATTCACTTAAATAATCACAGTACAATTTTCACCTCCATAGGTATGTCGAATGAATCTCAAATTATTCTTATTTCAAGTAAAACCAAACTCACATTTTGTTCTGTTTGAATCCAGAAATAACGGAACGTGTTACATTATTATGGGAAACAGGAACAAGTGAAGATGGTGGCTCTCAGACGTGAGACCTTAAAGCCAAAATGCCAGATGGTAGTTACAGTGGGCGAGGTACCTAGTGCCCCATTCTACTCCGAAGGCAGTGAGGATGGTGACACTGACTGGAACGGGATAGATGGTGAAGCACCCACATATGGACAGAGTGATGGCAATGGGTGGGATGACCCACTGCCCTGTAAGGTCCTTAAGACCATGTCTATGGCACTGCTAGTCATCAAAGCTCAAACTTGGACAAACGGTAGGGGCAGCGAATGGAACTGATAGAAATCAACCTGAACCGTTTACCGACTGAACGACAGATGTTGGTGAATGAACACCCAGCCTGATAGAGAAATGTTAATAATGGGACTTATTGGGAGAATATGGATGAATTAATTGAGGTACACAGTCTCACTGACGTTGATATACTAAACTGAAGTTGATGGGCTAAACTAACCTTGGTGTCGCATGGACCCAAGGGTCATATCGAGGATCATACAGAGAGGAAGCCTGAGGTGTGTCAGGACCACAGGAGATTACAAAACCCCAACCTGTGATTATGAAATAGGTTTGATGTATTTAAAACATCACATGGGGCCCTATTTAACTGTAATTATATACATGGGACTCCCAGTGGGAGATAATTCCAACCACATTCTGAATTGGAGCATGAGAGCTGAGGCAAACTCAGAAACACAGTGGAATAGCTGCAGTACAGGGAGGGAAAACAGACTGGCAATGTCACATGGGAAGCAGGAAAGGGCACATAGCCAAGGAACGTCGGCAGAGAGAGGGAGATAGATGTTCACATTGTGAGTGGCCTGTGTTCACGTGTGCACATGCATAGCCCACGAGTATTTATTGACGCGCTGTCAAGGGGCCAGCACTGCATGATGCTAATACCGGAGCATCTTTGTCAGTTACCAATAAGAATTTGCCCCTCACCCCCTCAATTACTAAAATGAGAGCAGTCGGAGAGGGAACCTAGGAAGCTGGATGATGCAAACCTGTCCCGATGTAAACCGAGAGTATGACAAAATGTATTCAGATATGGAGGTATGTAACTCAAGAAGGGACCATTCTGGGAGTTGCTCCTATTTATTCTAAAATGGCAAAACCTGAATTTAAACATGGGGATGCTCCGGTCAGGACTGGGACAAAGGGAAAAGGAGAGGCAACCTCTCCGGGGTAGCTACATTGCAGGGAGACTGGGACAGTCAGAGAATCTGGTGGATTATAGCTCGGACCCACTCAGCGGTGTGCGTAATTAAACGGGAATGTGGGTTATTATCTATCGACCCTGTACAGATCGAGGGCCCTCTCACTTCCCACAGAAACAGGATCTCATCTAAGTTTGTGAGAACTTCAGCTCCTGCTTCACAGGAGGCTCCCAAGCACTGAGGATGTCACTTGGACAGGGGACGAAACGTTTGCAACAAAAACTTCCTGCTCGGCGAACAGAACCACAGCAACGAGCATCCGAGCTACAAATCTTCTCACAAACTTTGAACGATGGGAGAATATGCAAACTCCACATGCAGTCGTCGGGGGCTGGAATTAAAATCAGATTCCTGGTGCTATGAGGCAACAGTGTTAACCACTAAGACACCGTACTGCCCCATGTAACCCTATAGAGGTCTATTTGATGCTTGCTTCCTCATCCTTAAGTCAGCTTCCTTCTTCCTCTTGACTAGACATTCTACATCCGTCGGAAGCTTGTCAAATGCTTTGCTGAAGTCCATGTGGACAACTTTGACTGCTCTGCCTTCTATCTCTTGGCGAACTTCCTCATTCCTGATGAAGGGCTCCGGCCTGAAATGTCGATTTTCCTGCTCCTCGGATGCTGCCTGACCTGCTGTGCTTTTCCAGCAACACCCTCTCAAGTCTGATCTCCAGCATCTGCAGACTTCACTGTCTCCACCTCCTTGAAGAGTCAATCCGGTTTGAGAAACACTGTTATCCACTCACAAAGCCATGCTGACTATCTCTAATCAGCCCTTGCCCTTCCGAATATACGTAGCTCCTTTCTCTCAGAAGCTCCTCCAACAAATTACCCATCACTGGGCTGTAATTTCTAGGCTTTTCCCTGCAGCCTGAAGTGATGGAACAGCATTAGCCGCCCTTCAGTTTTCCGGTACCTCACTGTGTCTGTTGATAATATAAATATTTCTGTTCGGGACACTGAAATCTCTTCCTTAGCTTCCCACAATGTACTAGGATCCACCTAATGAGCTCCTGAGGATTGATCCAACTTTATTTGTTTTAAGACTCCAGCACTTTCTATTCTCTGTTGAGGATTCTTTCCAAGACATCTTTATTTATTTCCCCAACTTCCTGAGCTTTCGTGTCTTTCTCCACAGCAAATTCTGACAAGACTATTTTGTCTAATATCTCACCCATCTCCTCTGGTTCCACACATACGTGACTTCATTGATCTTTAACGGGCCCTATTCTCTACCAGGTTACTCTTTAGCCCGTCTTGAAACTTGTGCAAAGGTTTCTGAAAATTCAAATAATCCGTAACTTCCGTACCACCACACATCTCCGACACCCTTATCTAGTCTGCAATTTATATCCACACGAACAAATAAAATCCAACAGGCTCAACGATAAATTCTCTTGTACAAATGTGTTTCTAAGGGTCCAGTTATTGCACATTGACATATCCTTTCTAACACATTTCAATATGATCCTGACTTACTGTCAAGCTAACACTATTTGGTTTCAGACTGACAGCAGAAAGTGTTGTGAGAGTTCTTGTTTATCAATCTGAAAAAAAAGTTAGCTTACAGTGTCAGCAGGTAATAGAGAAGGCAAATCAAATACTGGCGTTTATTACAGAGGGAATGGTGTCTAAAAAGAGGGAGATCTAGAGTAAGGTACAATCAGACCACACCTGGAATATTATGAGCAGTCTGGGTGCCCTAAGGAACGACATTGTCACATTGGAGGCAGGCCAGAGGAGAGTCACTCGACTGATCCTGCGAATGGAGGGATTTTCTAATGGGAAGAGGTGGAGTAGACTGAAGTTCAACTCATTGACGTTCAGAAAACATGAGAGAGAAACTGAATGAAAAATCCAAGACTCTGGGGGCTTTGACAGGTTAGATGCTGGGAAGTTAGAAAACAGAACAGTACAGCACAGTAATAGGCCCTTCGGCCTACCATGGCTGTGCTGTCCATAATGCTATTCTAAAATAGTCCCATCTGCCTCCACGTGGACCATATCTCTCTATTTTCTACCTGTTCATGTTTCGGTCTAAATGCCACTTCAATGCCACCCTGGAGGAGGTGACGGGGACCAGAGGGGTAGCCAGGAAGGAAAGCAGTGAGTATAAATACTCACCCTTCGACGCCAACGGCCATTTTAAGTGCGAGCAGCAGTGGAGAAGGAGCGGGAGCAATGGACGAAGTGACGACGACCAGAGGGGCAGCCGGGAAGGAAAGCAGTGACCATATATGTCAGCAAGATGGCTAACTCCGAGACTCTACTACTCTCCCACCCACCCTCCTCCTCTAACCTAGTTAATAAGTAGGAAGAGTGGGAGCGACGACCAGGGGACTGCTGGTAATATATCTGGGCAGTGGCTAAACCCGAGACACTACACGTGTTGTGTCTCCCACCCCCACCCCACCCCCACCAACCAAAAATAGGACTCTGATTTGTTAAGGTAAGGAATTTTTATTTATTTATCGGTGATGGCTAAAAATATATTTTTTATTGTTTATCTATTAATACGTTTTTAGAAAAAGACTATAGCAGTGAGGTATCAGAAAGTATTTAACTCAAACTTACACAAAGTAATTAACTAAGCAGAGATGGCTGGGCAGGTGGTGTGCTGTAGCTGCATGATATGGGAGCTGGCTGACCCCATTGTGAATGGCAGTGATCACATCTGCAGCAAGTGTTGGTTGCTGGAAGAACTCCGGATCAGAGGTGATTATCTGGAATCTGAGCTTCAATCACTGCGGCACATCTGGGAGGGGGAGAGTTACATGGACGCTTTGTTTCAGGAGCCTGCCACACCTGGCAGATTAAGAATTCACATTCAGTTCGTGATCAGGGACATCAGAGTGTGACTGTAAGTGAGGCAGGTAGCGGGAACCTGAGTTCAGGAGTGCAGAAGCCTCAGCCAATGAAGTTGTCCAACAGGTATGAGATTCTTGCTCCCTATATGGATGAGTAAAAGGGTTCTGGACAGGATTAGCCAGCTGATCACGGCACCATGGTGCAGAAGGCCATTCAAGAGGGGGGAGCAAAAAGATAAGTAGTTGTTATAGGGGATTCTATAATTAGGGCGACAGATAGTATCCTATGCAAGCCGGATCGGGAGTCTCTCATGGTGTGTGGCCTGCCGGTGCCAGGGTGCGGGACATCTCCGACCGGCTTGAAAGGACATTGGAGCGGGAGGGGGAGGATCCAGTTGTTTTGGTCCACGTTGGGACTAATAACATAGGCAAAGCTAGGGTGGAGGACCTGTTTGGGGTTTATCAAGCACTAGGAAGGAAATTGAAGTACTGGTCTTCAAGGGTCATAATCTCCGGATTACTGCCTGAGCCACGTGCCAATTGGCAGAGTGATAAGAAAATTAGAGAAGTGAACACGTGGCTAAGGGATTGGTGTGGGAAAGAGGGATTCCATTTCATGGGGCATTGTCATCAGTTATGGAACCGGGGGGATCTGAACCGTTGGGACGGTCTTCACCTGAACCGATCTGGTACCAATGTTCTAGCGAAGAGGATAAATAGGGTGGTCAGTAGGACTTTAAACTTCTGAGTTGGGGGGAAGGGAAAGTGAAAGCGAAAGGGAGTATGGAGTTAAATGGAAAGATAAGCAGGAGGATGGCATGCATGCAGGTGGATGTAAGCTTGAGGCAGACTAGGAATGCAACATAAAGGAAGGATAACCTAGGACATCTTATGTCTTCCAATATCTCTAATGATAAGAAAGTTAGAATTAAGGCACTTTACCTGAATGCTCGTAGCATTCGTAACAATGAAGATGAACTAACAGCACAGATCTTCGTGAATGATTATGATGTTGTAACCATCGCAGAGACATGGTTACAGGGGGTTCAGGACTGGCAGTTAAACATCCAAGGAAAAGACAGGGAGGTGGGCAGAGGGGGTGGGGTGGCCTTGTTAGTTAAGAACAAAATTAAATTACTGGGTGGCACGGTGGCACAGTGGTTAGCACTGCTGCCTCACAGCTCCAGAGACCTGGGTTCAATTCCCGCCTCAGGCGACTGACTGTGTGGAGTTTGCATGTTCTCGCCGTGTCTGCGTGGGTTTCCTCCCACAGTCCAAAGATGTGCAGGTCAGGTGAATTGGCCATGCTAAATTGCCCGTAGTGTTAGGTAAGGGGTAAATGTAGGGGGTATGGGTGGGTTACGCTTCGGCGGGTCGGTGTGGACTTGTTGGGCCGAAGGGCCTGTTTCCACACTGTAAAGTAATCTAATCTAATCAAATCTAAATCTATGGAACTAAGGCAAGGTCACGGTGATCATGGGGAACTTCAATATGCAGGTAGACTGGGTAAATAATGCTGCCAGTGGATCCAAAGAAAGGGAATTCATGGAATGCTTACAGGATGGCTTTTTCGAACAAATTGTCATGGATCCCACAAGGGAGCAGGCTATTTTGTACCTAGTGCTATGTAATGAACCAGACTTTATAAAAGATCTTAAAGTAGGGGAACACTTAGGAAGCAGCAATCATTATATGGTAGAGTTCAATCTGCAGTTTGAAAGAGAGAAGGCAAAATCGGATGGAATGGTGTTACAGATAAATAAAGGTAATTATGAGGGCATGAGAGAGAAACTGACGAAAGTCGGCTGGAAGCAGAGCCGGGCAGGGAAGACAGTAGAGCAAAAATGGCAGGGGTCTGTGGGTATAATTGAAGACACAGTACAGAGATTCATTCCCAAGAAAAGAAAGATTATCCATGGAGGGATTAGACAGCCATGGCTGACAAAGGAAGTCAGGAAATGTATCAAAGAAAAAGAGAAATCCTATAAAGTGGCCAAGAGCAGTGGGAAATCAGAAGATTGGGAAGACTACAAAAACAAACAGAGGATAACAAAGAGAGAAATAAGGAAGGAGAGGATCAAATATGAAGGTAGGTTCGCCAGTAGTATTAGAAATGATAGTAAAAGTTTATTTCAATACATAAGAAACAAACGACAGGCAAAAGTACAATTGGGCCACTTCAAACTGATGCTGGAAGGCTAGTGATGGGAGATAAGGATATAGCTGGAGAACTTAATAAGTACTTTGCGTCCGTCTTCATAGTGTAAGGCATGAGTAATATCCCAACAATTAAAGAGAGTCAAGGAGCTGAGTTGAGTATGGTTGCCATTACAAAAGAGATAGTGCTAGAAAAGCTAAAAGGTCTTAAAATTGACAAATCTCTTTGCCCCGATAGGCTACATCCTCGAGTTCTGAGGGAGGTGGCTGAGGAAATAGCGATGGCGTTGGTTGAGATCGTTCAAAAGTCACTGGAGTCAGGGAAAGTTCCGGATGATTGGAAGATCGCTGTTGTAACCACATTGTTCAAGAAAGGATCAAGACAAAAGCTGGAAAATTAGAGGCCAATCAGCCTAACCGAGATTGTTGGTAAAATTCTGGAATCCATCGTTAAGGACGAGGTTTCTAAATTCTTGGAAGAGCAGGGTCGGATAAGAACAAGTCATCATGGATTTAGTAAGGGGAGGTCGTGCCTGACAAACCCGTTGGAATTCTTCGAAGAGGTGACAATTAGGTGAGACCAGGGAAACCCAGTGGAGGTGGTCTATCGAGACTTCCAAAAGGCCTTTGATAAGGAGCCATACGGGAGGTGTGTTCAAGGTGAGTTACAGGCATGGATTGAGGATTGGCTGTCTGACAGAAGGCAGAGAGTTGGGATAAGAGGTTCTTTTTCGGAATGGCAGCTGGTGCCAAGCGGTGTCCCACAGAGTTCAGTGTTGGGGCCGCAGCTGTTCACGTTATATATTAATGATCTGGATGAAGGGACTGGGGGCATTCTAGCGAAGTTTGCTGATGATGCGAATTTAGGTGGACAGGCAGATAACACTGAGGAAGTGGGAAGGCTGAAGAAGGATCTAGACAGTGTGGGAGAGTGGTCCAGAAATGGCTGATGAAATTCAATGTGAGCAAATGCGAGGTCCTGGACTTTGGGATAAAGAATACAAGCATGGACTACTGTCCAAACGGTGAGAAAATTCAGAAAGCCAAAGTACAAAGGGATCTGGGAGTGCTAGTCAAGGATTCTCTGAAGGTAAACATGCAGTTTGAATCCGTGATGAAGAAAGCGAATGCAATGTTGTCATTTATCTCAAGAGGTTGGAATATAAAAGCAACGATGTGCTACTGAGACTTTATAAAGCTCTGGTTGTGCCCCATTTGGAGTACTGTGTTCAGATTTGGGCCCCATAACTCAGGAGGGACATTCTGGCATTGGAGCGTGTCCAGCGGAGATTCACATGGATGATCCCTGGAATGGTAGGTCTAACATACGAGGAACGGCTGAGGATCCTGGGATTGTACTCATTGGAGTTTAGAAAGTTAAGGGGAGATATAATAGAAACTTACAACATAATATATGGCTTGGAAAGGGTGGATGCCAAGAAATTGTTTCTGTTAGGCGAGAAGACTAAGACTCGTGGGCATAGCCTTAGAATTAGAGGGGGTCAATTCAGAACAGAAATGCGGAGACATTTCTTCAGCCAGAATGGTGGGTCTGTGGAATTCATTGCCGCGGAGTGCAGTGGAGGCTGGGACGCGAAGGGTCTTCACGGCAGAGATTGATAAATTCTTGATGTCACAAGGAATTAAGGGCGACGGGAAGAATGCGGGTAAGTGGAGTTGAAATGCCCCATCAGCCATGATTAAATGGCGGAGTGGACTCGTTGCTTTACTTCCACTCCTATGTCTTATGGTCTTAATGCTTTGCTCAAATTTCTGCTTCGCCAACCTCCCTCAGTAACTTGCACTCTCTCCGTTAAAAAAGTGCCTCACACATCTCGTTTAAATTTCCTCTTTCTCACCTTATTTGAAACTTACACATTGGAAAAGAGATTCTGACTATCCACATTATCAGTCCGTGTCCTAATTTTACTTTCCTGTACCTGGTCGCCTGTCAGCTTCTGATACTCTCACAAAACAATCCAACTTTGTTTAATTTCCTCTTATACCTAATACTCTCTTCAAAGACGTAACACAGGCAACGTGCTGATAAACCCCTTTTTCAATCACTCAAAAGCCTCCCCATCCTTTCTATAGTGTGGAGATGAGAACTGCACACAGTACTCCAAATGTGGCCAAGCAGAAGTTTTATACAATTACAACATCAGGTGCAAACCACTAGACACAACGTTGTGACCGAAAAAAGTCCAGTGTTCCATTTACTTTATTTCCCACCTGAAACACTTTCTGTTGCCATTTTCAGGGAGTTACTGACTTGCACCAAGATCCTTCGGTGTATCAATGTCGCTGTGGCTGCTAACCTTCTTCTTGAATTTAACATGACCTCATACTTGTCCAGATTAAACTCTATTTGTCATTTATCTGCACGTTTTTCCTACTGATCTGTAACCTCCTTCAACCTTGGATCTCCTTGCTCATTAACCCCAACTCCATCAATGTTCATGTCATCTGCAATAATTATCTCTGTCACGTCCTTTCCTTTCAATTGTGTGAGAATCTGTAACCAGAGGGCATAAAATCCCAGCAAGGGCTCACCCATTTAAGATGGTGATGAGGAGGAATGTCTTCATTCAGAGGGTAGTGACTCTGTGGGAATTCCTGACTGCAGAGGGCTGTCGAGGCTGGGTCATTGAGAATATTTACAACAGACTTGGTCAGATTTTAATGAATCAGGGAAACAAGGGCTTTGTGGAAAAGGCAAGTAAATAGAGTGGAGGACCATCAGATCAGCTATGATCTGACTGAAGGGCAGAGCATCCTCAATGGGCCAGATGGCCTAATTTCGCTCCTCCGTCTCATCGTCTGAACTCAAACTCAATATGTTCTGTATAACATTATGGGTTTCTACTCACAAAACACCTTTATAATGGGTTTATTAAATATTTATTGTTACACAACATTTGATCTGTAACAGACAATTTAGTTGATGGCTCTTGATGTGATGTGAAAGGAAACCATCCCGTATACAGTCTAGGATTCCATCCATTATAGCCCTGACACTCATTAGTTGTCCAGTCGGGATGGAGACCACTGTCACTCACAGTTACTGTACTGCCCTTGCTGCAAGTACATTCAGTATCCTGACTGTAACCATATTGACGTTACCATCACTGGTCGGCTCCTATAAAAGAATTCCTGCTCATGGTTGCTGCTGATTGTTTATTCTCAGCACCACTCAAATAAGACGCAAAATTTTGATCTTCACTCCCACATGAATGGCTCATTAATGCGTTCACCTCATCCTTTCTTCACAAAT
>NW_025213847.1:34192-36481 GCF_004010195.1 Chiloscyllium plagiosum | reverse complement strand
GATATTTATTCAGACAAAGGGTGAGTTGAGTGCTGCTGGAATGTGCATGGGTCCCAGCACCCCCTTATCTTGAAAAGATCAGAGAGGAAGAGAAAAAAGGAATTTAATAATTTGTTTAAAGACAGCCTTCTCACATGGCATTCTGTCATGATACAGTGAAGCAATGTTGTTATTGAGTGACAGGCTGTGTATAATGAACAAGGAGACAACAGGTTAGCCTCGACATGGTTTCAGGCTAGTTTTGAAACTGTGGATTATTAAAGCAGCAATTACGTCATGACACTTGGATACTGGAACAGTTTTAGATTTGGTAGCAATGCAATAATGGCTGTTCAGTATAACTTAGGATCTTGGCTAAGAACCTGATTCTTCTGCAAGTGGAAACATGATTGCACTGCATCAATTCTCAAAGTCCCATTGTCAGTGATCCTGGTAAAAGCTAATACAATAACAACATGTGTACATGAATAATCAGAAACATTGTCAAACAAAATTTAACAAGGAGTTACACAAGGTGATATTAGGAAATGATCATTACATTGTTCAAATTGAATATCTTAATTGTGAAAAGAGGGAGGAGAGGCCGGGAGGTTTAGGGAGAGAATTAGAGAGTTTAGGACTGAAATAACTGACGAATAATGATGAAGTGATTAAAATTGTGGATGTACAAGAGGTCAGAATTGAATGAATCAAGAGACTTTGGAGAGAGGAATCTGGAGGAAATTATAAAGATAGAGAGAAGCATGACCATTACTGGGTGCAGGCACAGAGGACATGTTCGGGATAGACAATGGTGAGACCATTGAGGACTTCGAAAATAATGATGAAACTTTTGTGCAAATCTTGCTTTTAATCAGGGAGGAATACGCAGCAGTGAGCACAAGCCTGATTTGTGAACTAGTTTTGATGTGAGTTAGGACACAGAGCAGAAATGTGGATGTGGTCCCCAAGTTATGGAGAGTAGAAGGTGGGAGCACAATTCAGAGAATACAAATTGTAAAGCAAGACAATTATAATGACAAGGCAAATGTGAGGACTGTAAGGCAAACGTGGGGACTATAAGGCAAATGTGGGGACTATGAGGCAAATGTGAGGACTATAAGGCAAACGTGGGGACTATAAGGCAAACGTGGGGACAATAAGGCAAATGTGAGGACTATAAAGCAAATGTGGGGACTATAAAGCAAATGTGGGGACTATGAGGCAAATGTGGGGACAATAAGGCAAATGTGGGGACAATAAGGCAAATGTGAGGACTATAAAGCAAATGTGGGAACTATGAGGCAAATGTGGGGACTATGAGGCAAATGTGAGACTATGAGGCAAATGTGGGGACTATGAGGCAAATGTGAAGACTATGAGGCAAATGTGGGGACAATAAGGCAAATGTGGGGACAATAAGGCAAATGTGAGGACTATAAAGCAAATGTGGGAACTATGAGGCAAATGTGGGGACAATGAGGCAAATGTGAGGACTATGAGGCAAATGTGGGGACTATGAGGCAAATGTGGGGACTATAAGGCAAATGTGGGGACTATAAGGCAAATGTGGGGACTATAAGGCAAATGTGGGGACTATAAGGCAAATGTGGGGACAATGAGGCAAATGTGGGGACTATAAGGCAAATGTGGGGACAATAGGGCAAATGTGAGGACTATAAAGCAAATGTGGGGACTATGAGGCAAATGTGGGGACTATAAGGCAAATGTGAGGACTATGAGGCAAATGTGAAGACTATGAGGCAAATGTGAGGACTATGAGGCAAATGTGGGGACTATAAGACAAACGTGAGGACTATGAGGCAAACGTGGGGACTATGAGGCAAACGTGGGGACTATGAGGCAAACGTGGGGACTATGAGGCAAACGTGGGGACTATGAGGCAAACGTGGGGACTATGAGGCAAACGTGGGGACTATGAGGCAAACGTGGGGACTATGAGGCAAACGTGGGGACTATGAGGCAAACGTGGGGACTATGAGGCAAACGTGGGGACTATGAGGCAAACGTGGGGACTATGAGGCAAACGTGGGGACTATGAGGCAAACGTGGGGACTATGAGGCAAACGTGGGGACTATGAGGCAAACGTGGGGACTATGAGGCAAACGTGGGGACTATGAGGCAAACGTGGGGACTATGAGGCAAACGTGGGGACTATGAGGCAAACGTGGGGACTATGAGGCAAACGTGGGGACTATGAGGCAAACGTGGGGACTATGAGGCAAACGTGGGGACTATGAGGCAAACGTGGGGACTATGAGGCAAACGTGGGGACTATGAGGCAAACG
>NW_025213847.1:32920-33978 GCF_004010195.1 Chiloscyllium plagiosum | reverse complement strand
GACTATAAGGCAAATGTGGGGACAATGAGGCAAATGTGGGGACTATAAGGCAAATGTGAGGACTATAAGGCAAACGTGAGGACTATAAGGCAAACGTGAGGACTATAAGGCAAACGTGAGGACTATAAGGCAAACGTGGGGACTATGAGGCAAATGTGGGGACTATAAAGCAAATATGGGGACTATAAGGCAAATGTGGGGACAATGAGGCAAATGTGGGGACTATAAAGCAAATGAGGGGACTATAAGGCAAATGTGAAGACTATAAGGCAAATGTGGGGACAATAAGGCAAATGTGGGGACAATGAGGCAAATGTGGGGACTATGAGGCAAATGTGGGGACTATAAGGCAAATGTGGGGACTATAAAGCAAATGTGGGGACTATAAGGCAAACGTGGGGACTATAAGGCAAACGTGGGGACTATAAGGCAAATGTGGGGACTATAAAGCAAATGTGGGGACTATAAGGTAAATGTGGGGACTATAAAGCAAATGTGAGGACTATAAGGCAAACCTGAGGACTATAAGGCAAACGTGGGGACTATAAGGCAAACGTGGGGACTATAAGGCAAATGTGAGGACTATAAGGCAAACGTGAGGACTATAAGGCAAACGTGGGGACTATAAGGCAAACGTGGGGACTATAAGGCAAATGTGGGGACTATAAAGCAAATGTGGGGACTATAAGGCAAATGTGGGGACAATGAGGCAAATGTGGGGACTATGAGGCAAATGTGGGGACTATAAGGCAAATGTGAGGACTATAAAGCAAATGTGGGGACTATAAAGCAAATGTGAAGACTATAAGGCAAATGTGGGGACTATAAAGCAAATGTGGGGACAATAAGGCAAATGTGGGGACTATAAAGCAAATGTGAGGACTATAAGGCAAACGTGGGGACAATAAGGCAAACGTGGGGACTAAAAGGCAAATGTGGGGACTAAAAAGCAAATGTGGGGACTATAAAGCAAATGTGGGGACAATAAGGCAAATGTGGGGACTATAAGGCAAACGTGGGGACTATAAGGCAAACGTGAGGACTATAAGGCAAACGTG
>NW_025213847.1:5465-6806 GCF_004010195.1 Chiloscyllium plagiosum | reverse complement strand
ACTGTCATGGTATTACAGAAGTAAGTAGGTCAGTCGAGGTCCTTCGACCCAAATCTACTAAACTGTCAAGAAATACTTAGTACAAATGTAGCCCTTGGGCTACACAAAACTTCTTTCTCAAAACAAAATGTGTAAGTCGACACTTGCCCCACTTTCATGCACTAGGCCGATAATTGTGAACTTTGTGACATTTCAAGTCTTCATCTGAATACTTTTTAAAAGGTTTTGTGATTTGCATTCTCAACTACCCTGCCGGACAGTGCATTTCTGATCGCCATATAACCCTATATATTTTGTAACATTTACGGTCATTCAAGTTCACCTGATGCTCCCTGGTGCAATTTATCTCCACCACTTTCCCAGGTAGTGCATTCCAAATTCTGATAACTCATTGTGTAAAAACGAGGAGGCATAGCTTTGCTATTACGAGGAGGCATAGCTTTAAATTGAGGGGTGGTAGGTATAGGATAGATGTTAGGGGTAGGTTCTTTACTCAGCGAGTCGTGGGTTCATGGAATGCCCTGCCAGTAGCAGTGGTGAACTCTCCCTCTTTATGGGCATTTAAGCGGGCATTGGATAGGCATATGGAGGATAGTGGGCTAGTGTAGGCGAGGTGGGGTTGGATCGGCGCAACATCGAGGGCCAAAGGGCCTGTACTGCGCTGTATTCTTCGATGTTCTATGTTGTATGTTTCTCATCAACTGGCTCTTGCTGACAGACTTCATATTGTTATCAGCAAGTTACTAATTATAATTGGAAAACGATATCACTCTTTACACTGTCAAAATTTGTCGTAGGTTGAAGCATTCCAAATAGGTCACTTTTTAATGTTCTTTGCTTAAGGAGAAAATGACTAATCACACTATCCTTTCATTGGATTCAGAATTCCTCCATAATTCTTGTAAAACTCCCTTTCACTCTCTCCTGGGCATTAAAATGTTCCATACTGAAACTGCCCACAGCTGAATATAAAACTCCAAATGCGTCTTCCAGATAGTGTTTCTAGGTCTGGCACCGCTGCATTGCTTTTATCTTCCACGCCTCTGTGTAAAAATCATAGTATTCTATTCCTTTTTCAATAACTGTTTCACAGTGCCTCACAGCACCAGGTACCCAGGTTCGATTCCAGCCTTGGGCGACTGTCTGTGTGGAGTTGGCACATTCCCCTCCTGTCAACGTGGGTTCCCTCCATGTACCCCGGTTTCCTCTCACAATCTAAAGATTAGGTGAATTAGCCATGCTAAAGTGTTCAGGGATGTTTAGATTAGGTGCATTACTCAGGAGTAAATATAAGATAATGGAGTAATGGGAATGGGTATGGGGGGATTTGTGTTCCGAGGG
>NW_025213847.1:0-4603 GCF_004010195.1 Chiloscyllium plagiosum | reverse complement strand
TGAGAACCCATAATGGTACCTACGCTATTTTTGGCCACAAAGCCTACCCATCATTTCCTGACCCAGGAGCTGTTATGTTGTATATGCGGTGCAGTCCCATTTGCATATCGTTTCCAGTCTGTCCCTTTACGACGCCACCATATCACAGGAAGCGAAGCCTCACCAATCTTGACCTGGTTCTCTCTATCCTTTCACCCAAATATGCAACCACTCGTTCTAAATAAAAACTCATCAGCTGGCCTCCACCTTGGAGGAGGTAACCAACGACCAGCTGAATGCCAAAACTGTTGGCATCCCCAATGTGACCCTGCAAAACTGGATGATCCAGGATTATCTGCTGTTCGAGAAAGTGGGGGCATGCACCCTCATCGTTTCCGATTGCTGCACTTACATACCTAACCCCAGTGAGGACATCAGTAAGCCAGCCTGGCATATCCAATGCGCTACCGCAGTACGGCTCAACTAAAAACCAAAATGGGACCTATGGAACTGGGTAACAACTGTGGCAGTTTTCCTGAGGCACAGCCTTGCTACAGGGATTCATATTCGTCATTACTATCATCGTCGATGTCGCACTTCTTGCATGGCTATAAAAATGTGTTTAAATCGCCAGCGTTTGTGCTTCAAGGTGCTACCCCCGTCCCCTTACCATGATCAATGAAGGTCCACTCGAACAATAACTTTGCAACTGACACGGAATGGGTAGCTTTGGACTGGGACTCCAAATACTACCCAACTGATGCTAGCCCGACCGCGTCAGATAACCCCCTGGTTCTTGCGACGCACATCCTTCACCTCAAACCCAGTTATCAGACAATAACAAAAAAGGAGGAATTGTCAGAGAAAAAAAAAACTACTCTGCCTGCCCACTACTTGTTTGCAGAAGCCATGTAGGTTATCAACTATTCCTGAAGAAGGGCCTGTGTCCGAAACGTCGAATCTCCTGTTCCCTGGATGCTGCCTGACCTGCTGTGCTGTTCCAGCAATCAAGTTTCAACTTTGATCTCCAGCATCTGCAGACCTCACTTTCTCCTTAAACACAACATACGCAAAATGCCTCAACTTGACCACAATCAGCTAAGTAACAAAACAGCAAAACAAGCCATTTTCTAAACAGCTTCCAGATTCAATGAATACACTCCTTAGATGATCTGACAACTGTATTCCTCGCTCACAATAGCATCATCTCTATCGAAGTGATGCAAGGACATCCCCAGTCTCCTCAAGTACTGAACTTACAAAGCCTACCTAGACTGAGTGACACGTGATTCGACTGAAGATTGCACACCACCCTGCATAAGCATTGAAACGAGGATACTGGAGATGAGCACCTGCACTAGACGAGGAACGGACACCCCTGTTACAATTACATTTATTTTTCCATTCAATACAATTTAATTCATATTGTCTTGGAATTAACAATGCTCGACTGGAACACGGATGTAACACTATGCACACTATTTGTATCTACAACACGGGATAGAAAAACCTGGAATTATCTGTGCAGTGTGTCCATGCTGTACCATTCCTAGAAATTTCTCCTGCCCATGATATCGTCAGAAATAAACTAGTATTCGTCTATTTCACACATCTGTGTGTGACCTCTTTTTGTGATTGACGATTTACCACCAGTATTGCTTTGCCATACTTAAAATAATCCGTTTACCAGTTTTTCTGTTCAGTACCAATCAATAGATGAAATTACATATTCGCATTTGTCTGAACTGAATCTCATCGGGACACTCCCAGTCTACAGTCTGGCCAGCTTAACCTGTTTCCGGGAGTTTTTCTGCTTAGACTCTGTTCAATTAAGCCTTATTGTCCTCAACAACCCCATTGTATTTATTCAGTAACTGTGCTGGTGTCAAAAAACACAGACTCTTCAAGTTTTCTGTGCATTTGTCTACAACGTGGTTTGACAATATATTTCATTGCAGACAAAACAATTAATTCGACACAAAGACAAATACGTTCCTTTGGAACAAACAAGCTCTGAAAATGATTGCTGGCAGCCTTTACTTTATTGTTGGACATCAGCAGTACATGAAGATTATTGAGGGTGTGGGAGGGGAGAGTGAGGGAGGGGCTGGGCTGAGGGAGAGTGTGAGGGGAGTGAACAGGTTGTACAGTTGTGTTTGGGATCTGATTTTGCCGCCCATTTCCCCAGTAAATTGTCTTTTGTTGTGTATAGCTGTAAATTTTAACCGTATGTTTGTAATTTGTACTGGTAAGTTTAAAAAATGGTTGTGATTCAGGGATAATGACACTCTGATGCCTACCTCTGTATGAAGCAATCCTTCAGTCACGAACTGTTCACTTGTAAGTGCAGCGTTACTTGGTAATGGGATACCTGCCTCAGACGTTTTTTTAATATCATCTCAGACAGCACAACCATTAAGCATTCACTTCCAGATAAACACAGTGTTACGTGCTCGCTGAACAGACACACAGTTTGCAGCACAGAGACAGAAAATTCATTCCATGTCACTGTCCCTTCTCCGTCTATGATCAGGTGTTTATTACTTCATAGAGTACGGACCTGTTTTTAACCAGCCAATAGTTCATTCCATCCTCAATTCCAAAACCAACCACCAGCACTTCATCGGTTACATATCCATTGCAATTTTCATCATAGTAAACTCCTGTAAGGAGACACATATTAAATGGTTTATCTGTGAAATAATTAATTCGTCTTAATTCAGCTTTGATTAATGAACACTGACATGTCTGTTTTTACTAACTGTCTTCAAATTGATCGTCCTCACTCCGCACCATTACATCTGTTGACTTTAATCAATGTTTCCCAATGACATCGCCTCTCCCATTCTCACTTCCTCTCGGCACATTCTTCAGAGTCATAGAGTTTTATAGCGGAGAAATGCTTGATCCTTCGATCGAAATCGTCCATGCTGAGCACATATCCTCAACTAATCTAGTCCTATTTTCCAACACTTGGCCAATATCCCTGTAAACCATTCCTGTTCATGTACCCATCCAGATGCCTTTCTAATGTTGTATTTGTATCACTCTCCACCACTTCCTCTGGTATTTCATTCCATACACGTACCATGTTCTGTATGAAAACATTGCTCCTCAGATAACTTTTACATCTTTCCCTTCTCACCTTAAACGTATGGTCTCTAGTTTTGGACTCTCCTTCTCTTTATTCGTCCCATACCCATTATTGTTTATGAGCCTACACAAACTCACCCTTCAGTCTCTGTCGTACCAGCGAACAAGGCTGCAGCCTTCTCAGCCTCGGGCGAAAGTGAGGACTGCAGATGCTGGAGATCAGAGTCCAGATTAGACTTATGCTGGAAATGCACAGCAGGTCAGGCAGCATCTGAGGAGCAGGAAAATCGACTTTATCAGGAAGGACTTTTGCCCAAAACTTGATTTTCGTCCTCTTCAAATGCTGCCTGACCTGCTGTGCTTCTCCAGCAAAACTCTAAGCTGGACTCAATGCAGCTTCACTCAAACCCTCAAATACTTCAACCCTTGCTAAGTCCTTGTAAATATTTTCTGGATCCTTTCAAATTTAACAAAATCTTTCTTATCGCAGAAAGTTCTGACTTTAACATAAATTTCTAAAACTGGCCTTACCAATGTTCTGTGCAACTGGAACATGACATCCCAAAGCATATACTCAATGCACTGACGAATGCTGCTTTCACTACCCTGTCTCCGTGTGACTCCAAAATCATGGAACTGTGCACGCGGGCCCCGAGGTCTTTTTTTTAAATGACACTCCCTCAGGCCCTGAAACTTACTGCATGCATTTCTTTACTTTCTTCAATTGTCTCCATTCCATTCCTGCTGGCACTGGACCACCATCCATTTTCTTATTTAATGTCCTTGTTCCACCCAATCACAGACTTTCTGTTTTCCAATTGAAGGTCCGACCTTGATTACATTCTTCCATTTTGTGTTATTTTTGATGTTGTTTGTATATCGATGATTGACATAGTATCTTGCTGAGATTACTTTCGATGTAGAAATAATTTACCAGACATTTGCAGAACACACTGACCATGGTATCTGACCGTGTGAAACATCTGTTTGCTGCCATGTGTGTTAACAGATTCTGTTAACTTACAAAATCCTACACCTGGAGTGATGAAGCAGCTCCACTCTGCAATCAGTATTTTCCAGTTTGTCTCCAATTGTGAGTTGTAGAGTAGAAGTGATTTGTGATTTGAAATGTTGATGAAGTCAATAGGGAATAGTCCTGCACATGGAGACGACCTGTGTCATCATCACAAGGAAGCTGTGCAGGCGTCCACCTCCCTGTTCAGACCACCGTCTTTGCAAGTCATATCGCGTTGCCACACGAGAGGAGATCAAGAACAAAATAGAAACAGCTGCTGAGAGAAGAGGTGGAGCAGAGAGTGAAGGACTCTCAGCAGGACGCGAAGAGATTTCAAGTCGAAGGTCTCGCCCTTCCTCTTAATCCAGATACAGTGAGTGTAGCGTCTTCAGTTTACAATTCATAAAACGCTGACTTGTGAAGGCACTCAGCAGCACATCAGGACAGTTACACCTCACTATCAGTTCTCTTAGCTATAGCACAACGTTTTTAGCTATTTGCATTACTCTGAATGGG
>NW_025213846.1:35653-36469 GCF_004010195.1 Chiloscyllium plagiosum | reverse complement strand
TAAATACTGACATACTCCCCGGGACCCACCCTACAAATACAGGCTCATTCACAGGAACGTCCTGTAAATACTGATACAGTGCCTGGGACCTGCCGAGTAAAACCTAGCCCACCCCCCAAGTCACCCCTGTAAATAGCGTCACACTGCACAGGAATTCCACTCTAAGTACTGACACACTCCTCACACCACTCATGTAAATATAGACGCACTTCCTGGGACACGCCTGTAAATACTGACACATATCCCGAAGTGCACCTGTAAACAATGGCACACTCTCCTCCACGTTCCTTTTAACGCCGACACACATTCTGGGCCCTCAATTTACATTCTGCCACTTATGCGTGACACACGTGTAAATGCTGATGCATACCGCAGAACCTCCTGCAAGTACTGCCATATTGGCTGGGACGCACATTCACAACGCCACCGTGTCAAGTCTAAGTTACTCCGCGGGACATCTCAGTAAATGCTGGCAATCTCCACGGGACCACACTTGTGAATACTGGCACTATACCTGGGATCACCCTGTAAGTACTAACTCACTCACCAGGACGCCCTGTGAATACTGACACACTGCCTGGGGAGACCCTGCAAATACTGATAAAATGGAAAAAGTGAGGACTGCAGATGCTGGAGATCAGAGTTTAAAAATGTGTTGCTGGAAAAGCGCAGCAGGTCAGGCAGCATTAAAGGAGCAGGAGAATCGACGTTTCAGGCCATCTTCAGGATTCCTGAAGAAGGGCACATGCCCGAAACGTTGATTCTCCTTTTCCTTTGATGCTGCCTGACCTGCTGCGCTTTTCCAGCAACACATTT
>NW_025213846.1:33310-35579 GCF_004010195.1 Chiloscyllium plagiosum | reverse complement strand
TGGAATAACTACATACTCCCAGGTACAGTCTCGCAACACCGACACAGTCCTTGTGACCCACCCTGTAATTACTGACTCACTCCCCATGATTCACCTGTAAATACTGAAACACATCACGGGAGCCCCATATTAACACTGATATGCTCCCCGGGATCCCCACTGCAAAAACTGGCACAATCCACAAGACCACCCAGTAAATACTGACACTTTCCACCGGGACACCCCTGCAAATCCTTACAATCTCCATGTGCCCTCCCCTATAAATACCAACTGTCTCTACGGTAACCCACTGGAAATGCTGACACACAGCCCAGGACCCCAGTAATTACTGATACATTCCCCGGTACACCTCTTTTAATGCTGTCACACTGCTCAAGAACTCCACTGAAAATACTCACATATCTGCTGTTCCCCGAATAACTACCGAACACTTCACGGGAATACTAACACATCCTGGGAGACTCCTCCATCCCTCCCGTAAATACTGAAAATGCCCCGGGGTACATTTCTGTAAATGCTGACACATGCCCCGGTGCACCCCTCTAAATACTGTCACACTGGCCAGGAACATGGATACATTTCCTGGAAAACCCTATAAATACGGACTGCTGCCTGGCAATTTCCCACTGAACACTGACACACAGCGCAGGACAGCACGCCCTATGAAAACCCGAAAAACCCGTGGAACCTTCCTGTAACTCCTGACACACTCCTCGGCGCACACCTTTAAATGCCATCACGGTGCCCTGGAAACCCTCTGTAAATATTGGCACACACCCCGAAAGACGACCCTGTCCATAATGACACACTTCCCGGAAACTACCTGTAAATAACTACACACTCCCCTGTATACCCCCGTAAATACTAAAGTACTGCCCAGAACCCCCGTAAAAACTGACCCCACCCCCGCTACATACCGAATTTCTCCGTCGGACTCCCCTGTCAATACTGACATACATCATGAGACACACCAATAAACATTGACACACAACCCGGATCCCTCCTGTAAATACTGACACTTTCCCCACACACCCCTGTAAATACTGACACAATACCTTGAAATCTGTCTGTTAATACTGACACAGCCGTAAATCATAAGACAGTACCGGTGATCGACCCTGCAAGTAGCGACATATTCCCCTACACACACCCCTGTAAATATTGACCGACGCCCTGGAACTCCCACTAAATACTGAAACACTCCACGCGACCTTACTATAAATATCAATACACTCCACGCGACCCCCGTAAACACTGACACATTCCCCAGGACCACCTGAGAATACCGACACTTGCCCCGACACATCCCAATAGATACTGACACGTACCCCTTTAACACCCTGCAAAAACTGACACACTCCCTGGGACCAACCCCCAATTCCCTCTCTACCCATCCCTACCCCGCTTCCTGCATCCCAGTCTTTCTATCTGCCTATCTCCCACACACTCTCTCCTCCCTCCTCGCACTCTGTCTCTATCTACGCATTCCCATCTCTCTACCACACCAACACTCTCTCTTTTTCTCTCTATCCCACTCCCTCTATGTCTCCCCATTCCCTTACTCTGTCGTTTTCTCAATCGCCCCTGCTCCCATTCTCTCTGTCTACCCCCTCTCTCTACCCACTTCTCCCTCTCTCTTTACCCCTTCCCACTCTGTCACTCCACCGCCTCCAATTCTCTCAGCCCTCTCCATCTCTCTCTCTCTCTCTGTGTCTCTCGAACCGGCTCCCTTTCTCTCTTTCTCCTACTCTCTGTCTCCCGCCCTTTCCATCTGACAGAATCTCGTTTCCTTCCTCTCTATCTGACACACACTCTCGCGCTGGTCCTTCCCTCACCCTCTGCTCCAGAGAGGGGGGAGGAATGGGTCGGCGGTGTTGGGGGGTGGTACAGAGGTTGGAGGGATATGGATGTTGGGAACAGGGAGAAAATGGAGGAGAGATGGAAAGGCGGGATGTAGACAGAGGTAGCAGGAGAGTGAGAGAGAAATAGAGGGAGGGTGAGAAGAGTTGAGAGAGGTGGAGCGACGGGGTGAGAGACAGAGAGAGTTGGGGCAAGAGAAACTGAAAAGGAGAAGAGCAGAGGAAGAGAGAGATTGAGCAGAAAGAGAGAGGAAAGAGGAGGAGTAAGATGGGGAGAGGAAATAGGGAAAGCGTTCAAGAGAGAGGGTGAGGGGGAGGAGTGAGAGTGAGGGTTTGAAGTGAGAGAGAAAGAGAAGGATGCGATTGAGTGGATGTGGAGGAAACGCAGTCGAGAGATGAACTTTTCCGAA
>NW_025213846.1:30682-31687 GCF_004010195.1 Chiloscyllium plagiosum | reverse complement strand
GTTAGAATTTGGTGGAGGAACTCAGTTGTGACCCAGAAACGGGAGGAATAAGCGCCTTCTATTGCAACACAAAACCAGGGGTCATTTCCCAGCCGATATCGAGCGGTGAGCAAAAAATACCAGAAAATGTTCTTTGAGCAGCTCAGCACAGCCACTGTGCCCAGAACCATAGTTGCCGTTTTATGACGGCAATACTTACTTTTCAGCTTTTGGCAACAAATGGCCACAAACCGATCAAAGGTGCTCAATGTCAGGTCGAGGATAATAACCAGTAGATCCGCCGCTGCCATAGACCCCGAGTAACGTCTGACACATGGAGACAATCCACAATCTTTATATAGCAAGACATAGATCGTCACTATGTTAACTGTGAGGAAGGAAAAGAAATGTATTATCCATCTGCCAGGAGGCAAAGTCACCAGTTTGATTGAAGAGTCAGTGAGACTTTTCAAATGTCTCACGGCATTCAGTGATTAACTAAAATAATTGGAGATGAAATAACAAATGGGAAGGTCTGTATTATGGACAAACATTAGTCATAGAACACATGAAACCCTCCCTCCCCAAATACACAGAGGCACATCCATAAGAACAGTTGGTTTCCAGAACATTCGGACACACTCGATCACTCCAAAGCAAACCCAAGTCACTGGTTCGAGATATTAATACAGAGGTTGAAAATGATGCTGTCGTCAAGGATTCTCTCTCAGTTCCTTGAAGACAAACGGAGGTTGGAAATTTCTGTCTTTCAGTCGAAACTGTATTTGATCCAAGTGAAAAAAATGGAAATGCAATGAAAACGTATTCATATCTTTAACTGTCTGAGATGACTTTGGAACAGAGTCTCCTTCTCTCTGGAACGGGATCTCTTCCCTCTGGATCTTATCTTTTGTTCAATTCATTGAAGTTTGGCCGTTCACAAATGATGTCAGAGATGGAATGATCCAGAGAATGTCGGGTATAGAAAGTACGGGGAGTATGTGAGGCCTGCAGATGCTGGAGACC
>NW_025213846.1:27511-29693 GCF_004010195.1 Chiloscyllium plagiosum | reverse complement strand
CCATCTTCTGGATCCTTCCAGAGAAAATGTCTGGGATACCCACACTAACTAACTCCATCGCCCCATGGCTGAACACTTTAACTCTCCCTCCCACTCCATCAATGACATTGAGGTCCTGGGCCTCCTCCAATCACCAACCCCTAACCACCCGACGCCTGGAGGAAGAACTGCCTTGGGACCTTGCAACCACATGCGTTCAATGTGGATTTCAACAGATTCCTCATTTCACCTCCCCCTAGATTTATTATAGATCCAACCCTACAAATTAGCACCGCCTTCCTAACTTATCGATCACCTTTCCCGTCTATGATACAGTGTGTCCCAAAAGGTTCACTCTGACACTTTCAGACATCAGAAGTGTTGCTTCATCTCACTGATGGTCTGCTCACCGATGTTCCCGGGGCCCCATTGCTCTCAGTACACATGTGGTAGTTTGATATGGTTGGTTGACTACTGGGACTCAACTTTATTTCCTCTTAGAAAATAAGACAGGGTATGTGATTGAGCTGTTACACTCGTATCATTTTGGAACGAGTGATTGTCATTCCCTTAGTTTGACAATAGTTCCAGAAAAGGCTTGACCTTGTCCACAAATTAACTTTATAATTATGGGCAGTTTTGATGGCATGAGGCAGGAAAATACAAAAGATAATCTCAGAAAAACTGTTTGAGTTTGAAGGACGTCTGGATGTGGGCATCTTTCAAAAGCGAGATAATTAACGTCGAGGGACAACGTGTTCCTGATTGTGTGAAAAGCAATGCTCGCAGGAGTAGGGAATAGCACATGACAGGAGATATTGTGTTTGGTCAATGAAAAAGAAGGAGACATATGTCTGTTGTAGGTGATCCTCAGGGTAGATTTCTCGGCACAAATATCTTCAGCAACTTTGACAATATATTTCACCCACCATAAGATCAGAAATGGGGATGATCACTGAAGATTAAAATGTTCATAACAATGTGATCCCCTCAGCTGGTGAACTCGTCTGTGCCCATGTGAACCAAGGCCCGGACACAATTCAGACTTGCGTTGTTTAAGTGTCGATGTCATTCATGTAACAGCACTGCCTGACACGAATCATTTCCACAGTAAAAGGATGCGCTCATTCAGCAACTCAAGCTTGATTCATAAGAATATAAGCAAACCATTCAGACCACCGAAACTATCTGATAAGGAGATGGATAGTCCATTCACTCCCTCCTGCCTATTACTCAAGAAGTGAAAGCGCCTCGTCAAAATATTGAGCTGTTTAACAGGAAGCAGAATTCGTCCAATCAGGTCATTGAGCTCCTTCCATGAGATCAGAAGGCAGCCATTCAGGCCCTCAAACCCCTCAGGTAGGTGGGTGATATCGACGCCCCCGATGTGACAAACCAATGAAGCGGAGACTGTACGGATACATTGCTTCATATTGTTCCTCCTGGCTCCATTGTTTATGGCACATATGTATTGCATTAACGTTGTTTGCTAATGTCGAGGACGGACGGATGGCTTGTGCCAAGTCTCGAGGAGGCAACTCCCATCTCTCAGAAGACAGGCTAGTATTGTCTGTGGAGATCAAAAGCTGGTGCGACTTGTTAACTCTTTCAGGAGGAAGGCATTGTGGCTGCTTACAAATTTGTGAACAATGCGAGGCCGCACACGAACTACATGTTGATACAGTGGCAGTTCATTCAGAGCCTGGAGTTCTCTCCCAACCAACATGGGACTCCACAAAACTACGCAACCTGTCAGGGAAGGCTTATCATAGGGAAAATGCAATTTCTCACGCTTTCGATGCCTTCCACTGGATACAATGAGTGTTAGTCCATAATTTTCAAGTTTCAATGCAATCAATTTTTATTCTCTCACAGTGCTGCAGAATAAATACTCATTTCGTTCACAATATCCTCATGGTATCATATCTCAGAGATTAGTCTGGTTAAACGTCCTTACTCTAGCTCTGTGACATGGAGATTATTGCTTATAACGTGAAGAACGTCTATCCACAATTCCAAAGTACTGCCGCAAGAACACCCTGAAAGTGGAGGAAGGTGTATTTACTCCTCCGCTTGACTGTTTTTGTAATGAAGGATAGCACTTAATTTACTATCCTGATTAATAGATGCTGAATTGAATTATGGGGGTGACGTATGACCAATGACACGCAGGTCAATAGACAATAGACAATAGATGCAGGAG
>NW_025213846.1:21280-25092 GCF_004010195.1 Chiloscyllium plagiosum | reverse complement strand
AATGTAAAAGCTTTATGAATAATACACGCTGAGGGACGGAGTTCAAAAGCAGAATTCAGCTCCATGTCCAACATACTATCTGTGGCTCCCTCAAAAAAGTCCTCGACTGCAATTCAAGAAAATAAGAAAAACAAGAGTCTGGAATTCTCACCTTTTCCACTGCAACAACATCTGTAGACAAGGAAGAAAATCTAGTATTTTTCCAGATAAATGTTATGACAAAATCTGGCAGATAGAGCGGTTTTGGAGGATGATAAACAATGTTGTGGATGACACAATGATAAGCCGAGTGGTTCACAGTGAGGAAGAACGTCTTATGTTACAAGAGGGTACAAACAGATGTTCAGGTGGCCAGATCAATGACTGATAAAAATTAACATTGATAAATGTGAGTTGCTGCACTTCAGAAGAAGTAACCACACAAGATAGTACTCAAGCCATGACGATAGGCGAGATTTGCTTTTGGAGCAGAGAAGGTTGAGGGGAGAACCAGACAGGGATGCATAATAGCATAAGAGGTATGGATAGAATGACCATTCAGCAGCCGTTCCACTTAGTCAAAGGGTTAAAAGCCGAGGGGATACACGTCTTAAGTGAAAGAGAAGATATTGAGAGAGGATTTTTGGAATCAGTTTTGAACCCAGACAATGGTATGTGTCCACTACGCATTGCATGGGAGGGTGGTTGTGGAAGGAAACTTACAGACTTTATAAAGCACTTGAATCAGCACTTGATTGTACTGACTCGATGGACATTTTCATTATTATGTGATTTATGTGGTGGTAGATGTGCAAACTCTGAAACATTCTGAAGCATCAGCCACTAGTACTTGTTAGTTTGCCCCGTCGGACCGTGCTCAGTAAGAGCCAATATTACAAATCAGTAACATCCTATGGAGCGTGGACTGCGATGCTGGAGATGAGAGTCAAGATTCGAGTAGTGCTGTAAAAGCACAGCTGATCAGGCTGCTTCCGTGGAGCAGGAAAATCGACGTTTCGGGCAGGCGTCCATCGTCAGGAATAAGGCTGGAAGCCTCGGGTGTGGAGAGATAAATGGGAGAGGTTGGGGCTGGGGACAAGGTAATTTAGAGTGTAATTTGTGGATGGTGGAAGAGGTAAAGGTGATAGGACGGAGAGGAGCGTGGAGCAGATAGGTGGGAAGAAAGATTGACAGTTGGGACAGGAAAAGGTGGGGAGTGATGCTGTTTTGAGGTCTCTGGGTTTATACTCGTCGAATTTTAGGATGCCGAGCGTCTAATTGAAACATACAGAATAATGAATGCCTGGTCTGTGTAGATATTGGGAAGATGCTTCCATTGTTAGTAGAGAAAGGGCCAAAGACGTAGCCTCAGAGGTAATGGGAGATCTTTCAGAACGGAGATTACGGAAACATCTTCGATCACAGAGTGGCAAATCCATGCAAAGAGTAATATTTTCCTTCCATAAAGGACATGAATGAATCAGGTGAGTTTTTCCAGGCTTTTGATTCATTGTCTCAATCAGTTTCTTAATTCCAGATGTGAATTCAAGCGTCGCCATTTCCATGGCAGGATTAAAACCCTGGTCACCAGAACATTATCTGCGTTTCTCGATTAAGAATTCAGCGATAACACTGGGCCCAATCCTCCAGATTGTGACTGACTTGTAACGTATGCCATGCCATAGTTTTTGCCTTTATGTTATCCATGACTTCCTTGTCAACACATGGATGATTTTTCATCGTTATTGAATTCTTATTCGGTTTTTCGTATCTCCCTATATACTTGTCAAATTTCATCATCTGTCCTGCCCCTGACGGTTTTATTTTCTTCTTCACAGTCCACCAAGGCCAAATCCTTCCGTTGGTCTGTACAATTATCATTACCCAATACTAAAATTCTCAAATGTGACTCTGTCCTCACTCTTGCAGTCTGAATTTCAAACTCCAGCATGTAGTGGTTCACCCTTCCAAGATGAAGCGTCACGACAAGATAATCTATCAATCCTTCCTTGTTACTAATATCGAATCTAAAGTCGCCCGTTCTCTGGTTGGTTCCATGACATATTCTGTTCTCAGGCAAAATCGTTCATATCCTCTTTGAATCGTTCTTCAAGGATAGCTTTGTCAAGTTGCTTGAAGCATGGAACAGTAGACCACAGTGCAGACCCTTCGGCCTTCATGTTGTGCCGGCCTTTTGTCCTATCCTAAATTCAGACTACCCTCCATATCCTTCATTGTACTACCTTCCATGTGCCTACCGATCAATCGCTTAAATGTCCCTAATGTGTCAGACTCTACGATACTGTCAGCAGTGCAATCCACGCACTCACCAATTTCTGTTAAAAGAACCTAACTATGACATCTCCCCGAAACCTTCCTCGAATCACTTAAATATTATGCCCCCTCACGATAAACATGTCTGCCCTTGAAAAAACGTCTCTGGCTATCCACGCTATCTATGACTTCAACATCTCATACACCTCTATCAAGTCATCTCTCATCCTTCTTTTCTCCAATGTGAAAATCATTAGCTCCCTCAATCTTTCTTCATGAGACATGCCCACCAGTCCAGGCAGTATCCTATTAACTATCCTCTGCACTCTCTCTAGAACTTCCACATCCTTTGCACAATGAGGCCTCAGAACTGAACACAATATTCCAAGTGAGATGTAACCAACGTTCGAAAGAGCTGCAGCATAACATCGCGACTTTCAAACACAATCCCCGTGCTAACGAAAGCCTAAACGACACAGGACTTCTTAATAACCTTATCAACTTGGGTGGCAACTCTGCGTGATCTGTGTACATGGACTACAAGATGCCCACGTTCCTCCACACTGCAAAGAACCCTGCCTTTATACCCGTATTCTGCATTCAAATTCGACCATCCAAAACAAATCGCTTCTCACCTTTCCTGGTTGAACTGAAACTCCCACTTATCAGCCCTGTTCTGCATCCGTTCAATGTCCCGTTACAACCTGCAACAGCCCTCTGCACTACCCACAACTCAACCAACCTTCGTTTCATCGGACAACTTTCTACCCACACTTCCAGTTCCTCATCCAAGTTATTTCTCAAATTTACAAGCAGTAGAGGTCCCAAAACGTATCCCTGTGGAACACCACTCTTCAGCGACCTCCAGGCTGAATAAGTTTCATCTACTACACCCCCTGTCTTCTATGGGCCAGACAATTTTGTATCCAGACGGCCAGATTTCCCTGTATCCCATGCCGCCTTACTTTTTGAATGAGCCTACCACGGAAACCTTATCATACAGCTTGCTAAAATCCATGTACATCATATCCACTGCTCTACCTTCAATAATGTGTTTTGTCACATCCTCAAAGAATTCAATAGGTTTGTGTGGCATGGCCTGCCCTTCACAAAGCCATGCTGACTATGTCTAATCAAACTGTGGTTTTAAAATTAATTATAAATACTGTCACTCCAACAGTTTGCCTACGCCTGACGTAGTACTAACACGTCTGTTATTTCCATGATCATCCCTATTCCTTTTTCTGAATAAGGAAGTGACATGTTCCCACCTCCAAACATGTGGCACTCCTGCATTGACAGTGAGGAAACAAAGATCCTTGCTAAAGGCGCAGCAATATATCTGATCGCTTCCTGTCATAATCTCGAGAAATCTGCAGTATGCTCGAAATTGACCAGGGGATTTATCTATCGTTATGTTTGTGCTTCACCTCCATAAGCCCTATTTAAATAACTGATAAACTGCTTTCCATTTTAGTGCAATATTCAGTGCTGCCTTCCTTGAACAAGTATCGTTCCCAATCACGTTGAATCATGAAATGGAAAATAATGGGAAGGCA
>NW_025213846.1:18360-19643 GCF_004010195.1 Chiloscyllium plagiosum | reverse complement strand
CAGATCAGGGAGCGTCTGAGGAGCAGTAAAATCGACGTTTCGGGCAAAAGGCCTTCATCAGGAATACAGCTGAATGTAGAGGTCACCACAACGAGAGGGACGGGCACAGTAGATGGCACGTGCGAAAGTATAGGTGAATATCTGTCAGATGTGAGACAGTCCCATTGGAGCCGTGGGCGGAACTGTGGCGGAGGGGTAACATGTCTTGCCTATGAAGGCGGAGGTGCCGGGAGTGGAGGGTGTATTGGCGTGGGGGTGTTTAGAACTGACAAGGGGGTCAGGGAGGGAATGCAGATACGTGTGGGCAGGAAGGCATATATCTGATGGTATGGTCTGTTCCAAAGTGGCAAAAATGGTGGAGGGTGATGCGATGCATCCGAAGGTTGCTTGGATTGAAGGGGAGAATGGTGTGGGGGTGTTCCATTCTTGTTACGAGTGGAGATGCGTGAAGTGGAGGAGATGCGCTGGAGAGCACCGTCGACGTTGTGAGCAGTTTAGGATCAATCCAAGACGTATTTTACGTGTAGTAGAAGAAAGAAAATAGCAAGAGAGAGAATAGGACCACTTAAGATCCAAATTGGAACTGTGTGGAAACATAGGAGATGGAAGAGGGCCTCAACGGAAGTTTCTCCTCTAGGTTTACTGTGGAGAAAGACATGAAGAGTTGGAAAATTGGGGAAGTTAGTTGTGATATCTAAGAGACATTCCTTTTCACAGGAGAAAAGGTGTTGGACTTTCTAAAATGTATGAAGGTAGAAAGATCTCACGGTCCTTACTAGATAAAAACAAGAACAGTGCAAGAGACAACAGCAGAATTCGCTGGGCCCCTGGCTGATAACTGAGATCATCGTTAACCACAGGAGACATTGCAGAAGACTAGGGGATCGCAAATGTTGTGCCCCAATTCAAGAAGGACTGGGAAAAATAGCTGAAAACATAGAAGACTAAGCATATTGTCTGTGGTTGGTAAGTTAATTTAGAAGGTTCTCAAGGATAATATATACATGCATTTGAAATGACAGGGCTTGATTAGGAATAGTAAACATGGCTTCGTGCATGCAAGTTCATGCCGAATTTTTAAAAAAAATTTCTTTGATGAATTGATCATGAAGCTTGACGAGGGTTATGCGGTAGAACAGAAAATATAGAACAATACAGCGTAGCACAGGCCCTTCGGCCCTCAATGTTGCGCCGACCTGATAACTATTCTCAGCTCGTCTCCCTACACTATCCCGTCATCATCCATCTGTTTATCCAATGATTGTTTAAATCACCCTAATGTG
>NW_025213846.1:16201-18301 GCF_004010195.1 Chiloscyllium plagiosum | reverse complement strand
AGGGACTAGGGAGCCGGGCGTTTGGAATACGATCGGTGGAAGGAGATTAAGGTGAGGGTGCTCGGCCGGAAAGGGGGTGGAGGCGGAGAGGTCGGGAAGAAGATTGCAGGTCAAGAAGGCGGTGCTGAGTCTGAGGATTGGGACTGAGAAAAGGTGGGGGAGGGGAAATGAGAAAGCTGGAGAAATCTGCATTCATCCCTTGTGGTTGGAGGGTTCCAACGCGGAAGATGAGGCGCTCTTCTTCCAGGCGTCGTGTTGCCATAGTCTGGCAATGGAGGAGGCCAAGGACCTGCATGTCCTTGGCGGAGTGAGAGGGGGAGTTAAAGTGTTCAGCCACGGGGCGGTTGGGTTGTTTGGTTGGTGCGGGTGCCCCAGAGATGTTCTCTGAAACGTTCTGCAAGTAGGCAGCCTGTCTTCCCAATGAGGTCACGTTGGGTGCACTGGCTGCAGTAAATCATGTGTGTGGAGGTGTAGGTGAATTTCCGACGAATTTGGAAGGATCCCTTGGAGCCTTGGAAGGAAGTGAGGGGGGAGGTATGGCGCAAGTTTTGCATTTCTTGTGGTTGCAGGGGAAGATGCCAGGAGTGGAAGTTGGGATAATGGGGATTGTGGATCTGACGAGGGAGTCGCGGAGGGAGTGTTTTTTCGGAACGCTGATAGGGGTGGGGAGGGAAATATATCCTTGGTGGTGGGGTCTCTTTGGAGGTGGCGGAAATGACAAAGGATGATACGATGTATCTGGTGGTTGGTGGGATTGGTAGATGAGGACCAGTGGGGTTCTGTCCTGGTGGCGATTGGAAGGGCGTGTTACAAGGGCGGTGGAGCGGAAAGTGGAGGAAATGCGGTGGAGAGCATCGTCAACCACGTCTGAGGCGAGATTTCGGTCTTTGAATAAGGTGGCCATCTGGGTTGTTCGGTATTGGAATTGGTCCTCCTGGGAGCAAATGCGGCGATGGCGAAGGAATTGTGAATATGGGATGGTGTTTTTACAGGGGGCAGGGTGGGAGGAGGTGTTATCTTGGTAACTGTGGAAGTCAGTTTTTTTTATAGTAAACGTCCGTGTTGAGTCGGCCGTCCGAGATAGAAATGGAGAGGTCGAGGAAGGGGAGGGAGGAGTCTGAGACGGCCCAGGTAAATTTGAGGTCGGGGTGGAAGGTGTTAGTAAAGTGGATGAACTGTTCAAACTCCTCGAGGGAGCACGAGGTATCGTTGATACAGTCATCGATATAGCCGAGGAAAAGGTGGGGGGTCGTGCTAGTGTAGCTGCGGAAGACGGACTGTTCCACATATCCAATGAAGTGTCAGGCATAGCTGGGGCCCCGTTAGCCTTCTTCTTTCATATGAAAACAGGCAGAAGTCTCTCAGCCGTTCCTCATGAGACCTTTCCTCCAGGCCAGGCAACATCCTGTTAAATCTCTTCTGCACCTTCTCCAATGCTTTCCATATCCTTCATGAAATGTGGCGACCAGAACTGTACACAATATTCCAAGTGCGGCCGCACTAGCATTGTGTATATTTCCGGCATGATATTGCGACTGCAGAATTCAACACCTCTACCAATGAAACCGAACACACTGTATGACTTCTTAACAGCACTATCAACCTGGGTGGCAACATTCAGGGATCTATGTACATGGACTCCAAGATCCATCTGCATATTCTATACTATCAAGAATCTTTCCGTTAACTCAGTATCTCACCTTCCTGTTCTTCTTCCCAACGAGAGTCACCTCACATTTCGCTACATTGAACTCCATTTGCCACACCTCAGCCCAATTCTACAGTTTATCGAAGTCCCGCTGCAACCTGTACCATTCTTCCAAACTGTCTACTATTCCACCGACTTTAGTGTCATCTGCAAATTTTCTAATCCATCCACCTATGCCTACGTCAAAGTCATTTATAAAAATGACAAACTGCAGTGGTCCCAAAACAGAAACTTGTGGCACAATACTAGTAACCGGACTCCAGGTTGAATATGTTCCATCAACGAGGTAAAAACAATGACTGCAGATGCTGGAAACCAGATTCTGGATCAGTGGTGCTGGAAGAGCACAGCAGTTCAGGCAGCATCCGAGGAACTTCGAAATCGACGTTTCG
>NW_025213846.1:0-12304 GCF_004010195.1 Chiloscyllium plagiosum | reverse complement strand
TTTTTTCTCTCCTTCCAGATGCTGCCAGACCTGCTGAGATATTCCGGCATTTTCTCTTTTGGTTTCAGATTCCAGCATCCACAGTAATTTGCTTTTATCCAGCACCAGTATCTTGTCACACAGCAACAGTATGAGTCCATTCAGCCGTTTCATGTCAGTAACAAAAAAACTCAAGAGAACACATAATGACTGGAATATGGGTTATACTGGAATAGCAGGAGGCTAGTTAAACCCTCTACCATCCTTTCCGTTAAGTGAGATCGGAGCTGATCTTCTGTCGACCACAATTTCTCTTCCATGCCCAAGTTTTTGTCGCCTCTGAAATGTCGAAATGCGTTGGCACAGCCCCCGAACATTTCAGTGATGTATCTCCCCCACCCATCTGGGTTGGAGATGCACCTACTGTCACTACCCTCTGAAAGATGGCAACACTCCCCACACATATGCTTTGGCCTGTTGACATGAACAAAAGATATGAACACAGCATAAGAGAGGCAATTCCTGATATCACGGCAGGATTGGACTGAGTAAAATTCAACTGAACAGGAATCAGTTGTAATCTCACCACCATTTGTGTCACTCAGAGCACATTGTGACTGGATGACGTCATCCTTTTAGTCTCTGGATATCACTATGGGAATTCCTCAGGGTAGCTTCGTCGGCAAAACATCTTCAGTTGTATCCTCAATGTCTTTCCCTCCCTCATACAGTCTGAACTGAGGATGTTCAATGAAGATCAAACAGTGATCAGAAAAAAATTGTAACCCCATCAGGTGCTAAAGCGTCAAAACCTGGACAACTTTCAGGCTTGTCCTGTGAACGTGTCGGTAACATACATGTAATAGTAGTGCTAGACACTGCACATTTCCACAATGAAAAAAAAAGAACAGGAGCTCATTGAGCATCTCAAACTTGTTTCACAGGAGTATTAGAAATCCATAAGCTCATCAAAACTATCAGATAAGAAGAGGAACAGCCCATTCACTCCCTTTTGTCTATTATTCAAGAAACGATTAAAATAAAACACTGCAAATGTTGGAATCGTAATTAGACACCCAGAAGGCTGGAAATACACAACAAACCGGACAGCATCAGGAGGTGGAGAAGTCAACGCCTTTCTTCAGGACTGAGGACTAGGTGTGAGGAAGCTAAGGGGAAAAAAGGCAGGACGAGTGAGGAGGAGGCAAGATGGCCAGGTGGGGATAGGTGAAAACATGTCGAGAGTACCACCGGGTTGGTCGAATGATCGGTTGGTAGCTGGAATAAGGTTTGATCAGCAGAATGTAAGGGAGGGGAGGGACTGGGAAGGGAGTTGGGGGTGTTGGAAGGGATGTCATTTGAAGTTGGTAATCTCAATGTTGGCTGGCACACTGTGTTCTTCCAGCACCTACCTGTCCATTGTTACACAGAAGAATAAGCAGTCACGTCATTTCCCTGCACTTCTTCCATATCCTCTCATTTCTATATATTTATCCAAATCTGGAAACATGCAACATGGGAAAGCACGTTATAGTTCACACAATTAATGTTTTGTTTTGAAAATCATGTGTTGGTTTTAACCCACAAGTTTTGATGCAATCACATTTTATTTTTTTGTATCTATAAAGATTATTTCCTTCACACTTTCCTCGTGATATTATTGCCGCAGGGATTAATCTCGTGAAACTCCTTTACATTGTCTTTCTGTGGCAAGGAGACCATTCCTTATGAATGACGGATAAACTGTGCACAGTGCCCCAATTACTTTCTGAACAGCACTCTGCTACGACAGGAAGGTGTTTTCACTGTTTCACATTAATCAATTTGCAATGATGGACTGCGCACGATTCCCTGTGCTGATTAATTGCTGCCACGTCTGAATTCTGTTAATAACTCATGATGAAGGACATCCAGCTCATTTTCGCAAAGCGCTCTTTTGATCCTTAAACCTTCGAATAAATGCAAAATTAAGAAGGATGGTGTTTTTTGCCAAAATATTTATTTGCCTTGCAAACAACTGTGCTTCAAATGCAGCCATGCCAACTACAACATCCACTATCGACAACGGAGCTGCTTGGAGATTTTTGGGAAGCGATGGCCTCGCACTTTTACATCCAGATTATTAATGCAGCGAACCATGTAATGGTGCAGAGATCAGATTCGAATCCCACAACGGCAAATGGTGGAATTTGAATTCAATTTTAAAAATAACAGGAATTAAGTATCGAAGGAGACTATAAAACCATTGGCAAGTCTCCGAAAATCCTACCTGACACTCTAATGTACTTCAGGAAGGAAATCTGCCGTCTTCACCTGGTCGGACTTACATGTGAGTCCAGACCCACTGCCATGTGCTTGACTCTCAAGTGCCGTTTGAAATGGCCAATGCAATCACTCAGTTGTATGACTCACTACAAAGTCTCAAAGAAATGAAAGTGGATGGACCTAAGCACTGACTCCTTCCAGCCCACGGACGGCGGTGGGTCAGGAAGGCAGCTCATCGACACCTTCTCAAGGACCATGAGGAAAGGGAATTATATGCTGTCCCAGCATTCTTTGAATGAATGAAAGGCGGTTATTACACGAACTCACTTGAAACCGGGAATTTGATGTCTCCCTTATATGTTCATGACATTCATGAATATGGGAACAGGAGAAAACAAATTAGATTAGTAAGTTATTTTCGTTCCATTCCAGCTGATCTTCAACAATCGCTTTGATTTTATTTCATCTATTTCTCTTTCTCTATCAGTTCAACTCACTACTTCTCCTCATCACAGCAGACATCCCTGACACCTAGATTAAACAAACCATTTCATAGCTGTGTTCAGTTCTGATATATGGTCAGAGGACTGGAAATGCCAATTGTATTTTTCTCTCGAGGTTTCCATATCTGCTCAGTTTCTCTGGCACTTTCTTGGTCTTTTTGTTTTTGATAGCTAGGATTATTCCTTGTTTGTTTAAACTTTAATTTTGTTATTGCATGGGATGTTTGCAACGATGACAATGGCTACATTTGTTGACCTCACTGATTGCCCTTACTTATAGTAGTACAGTGCCAAACACATGGTTGTCGGTCTGAATTCACTCTTAATCCAAACCAGGTTATAATGTTAGATTTCAAGGTCATCAGTGAAGCAGAAAAGCTTATAAACAAAATGCTGGTCGATTTACGGTTGCATTAGTTAAATTCGAATTTATTTCCAACCTGTGTCATGTAAATTTAAGTTCTGGAATCATCTCTGGTAGGATTTGGTACAGTGTTTTTCGTGTATTAACTTTAGGAAATGTCTCAAATGGCTGTGAATTACATGTCCAGCGGTGTTACTGCTCTGACACAATGTCCCCATCATGAAGTTATTTTAGACACAAGAACAAGGTTGTGATCGAAACATTTGTAACTGAAAGATGCTCAGAACAGAGCTGGAACCGTAATGTCTGAATAATACCAAGACATAGATAATGGTTTATTTAGTAACAGCACTGGCACAGAGATGGAAACTGAGGATATTATGGATCTGATAGTGGATAGGTTTATTAATGGAGAGAATACCGAGATATAAACTAATTCATGGCAAAAATAGATCTTGAGACTGTGAACAGTCTTGTTTTCAGATGTTTCCGAGTTGAGGGGTGAGGACATAACTATGTGAGTAATGAATGGTGGTCGTAATTAAAACTGAGCACAACAGTTTCCGTCTTTGCCAAGAATAGATAATGGAAATAACAATGAAGTTCACCATAGTTTATCGGATTAATAAATGAAAAGCAATGGAGAGACTTACCTGGTACACCAACAATGGCGAGGATGAGATAGTAACCCGCCTGAATAATCAGCAGCACACCGTATATTCGCCATGGTAATGTTAACCTTGACAAGGATAAATAGTAAAGGCCCTCCGTTAGACTCCTGTTCATTGTTCTAACATTGCAGTCTATCGTTTTCAGAATCTGATATGCTATTGTAACTTTCCAGTCTAAAGTTATTAGAGTTTGAATTTTCCTCTCCCGATCACTGCAACTGCTGAACGTTGTTTGTGTCTGAGGTGATGCATCTGCTGCTACAATGAGATAACACTTTGAAAGATGTCCCTTACTAATAGAAGAGGTAAACCCTCCAGTGACACAATTAGTATCCATTAGTGGCAGAAGATAAGGTGCATTTCCACCAGGCGTCGGGTGGTGAGGGAGTGATGATGGAGAAGACTTAGGACCTGCATGCCATCGGAAGAATGGGAGGGAGAGTTGAAATGTTCAGGCAGGGGGCGGTGGGGTTCTTTGGTGCAATTGTCCTGGAGATGTTCTGTAAAGCACTCTGCGAGAAGGCGTCCAGTCTGCACAATGTAAAGGAGACAGCATCGGCAGCAACAAATACAATAATCGACATATCTGGAAGTGCAGATGAAACTTTGATGGATGTGCCGTGGCAGGGGAAAGTAACAGGAGTTTAGTGTGGCTTGTTAGGGGGCATGGACTTGACCAAGTGGTCACGGAGGGAACCGTCTTTGCGGAAAATGGATACGTTTGGGGAGGGAAATGTATCCCTGGTGGTGGGGTCCATTTGTAGGTGTCAGTGGATACAAAGCACTATCTCATGAACATAATTGAGTTTGCTGATGAGTTCACTAAGAACATAGATGAAGGCAGAGCAGAAGACTCTCTCTATAGCTAATTCAGTAAGGACTTGTACAGGGTTTTCCAGGTGACACTGGTTAGTAAGGTTAGATCACACGGGAACAGGTAGAGCTAGCCAAATGGATGGAAAAATTGGCTTGAAAGTTGGAGACAGGTGGTGGTGTTAGATGGATGTTATTCACACTGGAGGCCGACGAACAGCGGTGGATCCACTTCTGTTCATCAGTTACATGAAGGATTTTGTTCAGAATATCGGAGTCATTGTTAGTTTGCGAATGCCAAAATTAGTGTTACAGTGGGAAGTGTATACAGGGGATCTTGATCATCTGTCCATAGATCAAGGAATGAAAGATGGAGTTTAAATCAGGTGTAGGCTTTTGTCAAGACAGAACAGGGAGGACTAAACCAGGTAATGGTAGACCCTGGGCAGTTCGGTGAATAGAGAGAGCCCAAGAGGTGCAGTTGCAAAGCTCCTTGGAAGTGGCATCACATGTGGAAAAGGTGGTGAAAGCTGCATTTGGCACATTTGCCATCATTGGTCAGAGGAATTTGTGCATGAGTTGATATATCATGCTACAGTTGTACCAGATACTGCTGGATCTCCCTTTGGAGAACTGCGTAGAATTCTGATCATCCTGCATTACGAAGCATTTTCGAAAACTGAAAATGGAGCAAAGATTGACACAGGTGTTACTGACACTGGTGGATTTGACGTACAAGTAGAGGCTCCCCATAAGCTGAAAGCAAAACGGGGAATGAGATAGCCGTGGCAGGAAAGGTTAAGGAGAATGCAAACAAATTCTCTCCGGATACAAGTACAAAAAAGCAACAAGAGAGGCAATAGGGCCCTCAAACTTCAATGAGGTCATCCATGTGTGGAATCACAAGAGTTGGGCGAGACGAGAAATGAATAATTCATGTCAGACCGTACTGTGGACAAAGGCATTTAAACAAAGGGAATGAAGCAGTGATGGCTTGAAAAGAGATTCCCATGACTGAAGAGCTGGTGCTGGAGGTCTTAAAATATGAAGGTAGAGAAAGCTCGATGTCCTGAACAAGTGTATCCAGAACATTGTGGCAAAATAGTGGCGGGGAACCGAAGAGATATTTGTATCATTGTCCTTCGTATTCCATTGGGTGTACATGGCTGAGGGGTGACATTATAAAGGTTAATAACACCATGAGGGATATAAATAAGGGGAATAACCATGATCTCTACCCCAGGGTAGAGGAATCCATAACTAAAGGTCATAAGTATTGAGAGAGAGGAAATATTTAAAAGGAATCGTCCACACAGACGATGGTGCATGTATTGAATGAGTTGCCAAAGAATGGATAAGTTTATGGTTGGGCTGTAAACCGACAGAGAGGATACAGAGACAGGGTTCACGTGAAAAGGAGTTTTCCAAATCCAAAGAGAAAATGTGAAACATGGGGGCAACATAGGGTTGTGGCCGAAGACGAGCACACCGGAAAAGGGTGGAGTGGAATTTAACTAAAATTGCGTATCAGCGCATAGGTTTGTGACAGGAAATTGTAGGAAATAGTAAATTATGTGTTTTCTCTAGAATGGACAAAGTATCCACAATAAGGTAGACTGATCTGTGCAACCTGAGATACACGGTTACAGGATGAATAAAAGGTAGAACATAGATATTCAATGGCACACAACGTTTTAGGGTCTTTGCCAGAATGGGAAAAGCAGTATGGATAACACTGACAGTAATGTATAACAAACATACGAGCGAGAAAGCATTTGTCATCAGTTCATGATTTAGTGTCAGTATTGATGGGAATTCTGGCTTCTACCCGCCAAGGACACACGCAGGAAAAATGTTTTAGGGCACCTAACAGCATTTCATTGCTGATCATTGTATTAAACTGGAATTCATTGGAATGATTAATCGTGACATTGCAATAAGTTTGGGAATCCTCAATATTCGTATAATCTGGGACAATCACACTGGCAAGAGTAATATACAAGAATGAGTTTTGGGAATGTTTCTGTTAGTGTTTCTTTGAATCACACATTGTGAAACTGGCGAGGGACATAACTATATCAGATCGACCAATGTGTCATGAAACTGAGTGATTGAGTAATGTCACATGGTGAGATCACCTGGGAAATTTTGATTAAATGCAGTTTAAAGAAAAATAAAGTTTTAAAGAGAATCACAGAAAGGACAAGCTACAACTAGAAACAAAAATAGCCAATTACATGAGTTTGACGGGAGAACTGGCGAAGGGAAACAGGCAAAACAGAGAGAAATGCATGTCCGCAAATGAAAACTTTGAAGGAACAATGTAAATCACTCAACAAAGGGATATTCCATTGAAACAGACAAAAGCTCAGCATAAAATTCCCACTCGTCCCTTACTGAGGACAAAACGGATTATAGTAGATTATGAGGCTTGGAAGATCACCAAACATTACTTAAAAATCTGAAGTGAGAGAGTGTTTTAAAGGGAATGCATACGAGAAGGAGAAGGGCAGTGGCGAGAGTAATCATTGTCGGGGTTTAATGACATACAGATGAACAGGGAAATGAAGGTTCTGGAGGTGGTTTGAGTGTTACAGAGAGTTGCCAGGGCCTGACGGTGTTACAAAGCCAAAATAAAATGCAGCACCTGGAGGTGTTTCCAGCGGTAGGGAGGAAAATATGTATTTTTATTTAAAATTGCTTCATAGCATGTGTGTGTCACTGATTTTACCAGCCTTTTTTGCCCGAGAGCTAATCGTCCAGAGGGCAACTCAGTCTTGCCATACTGCTGTGGGTCTGAGGTCACATTGAGCCAGGCAAGGTTAGAATGTCAGATGTCCTTCTCTAAAGGACGTAAGTGAACCAGATGAGTTCGTCCTACTGATCAGCAATGCTTTTATGGTGGCCCCAACAGTCTTGTTTAACCACAACATCACATCCCAACCACTCCTCTCAATGCTTTGCGCAATGAAGAAACGGAACTCAAATGCCTGCTTCACCACTCTGTTCACCTGCAACGCCATTTTAAAAGAACTGTGCACCTGCATCCCGAGGTAACTGATTAACATCACGATCCTAAAGCCCAGCAAAAACTTCCCAAGTTCCGTCCTGGTTTGCTTCACTAAAATGGATCATTTCACATTTATCGAATTGAACTCTACCTAGTATTCTTCATCCCACTATTCCAAAAATGCTGTTAATCCTGTTGTATAACAGATAAACTTCTTCACTTCCTACTCTATTAACAATTTTAGTATCACCCACAAACTTACTTCCCAGGAAACCAAAATTCTCATCCATAACATTTATCCAAAAGACAAATAACAGTGGACCCACTACACCACTGGTCACAAGCTTCCAGTCAGCAATTCATAACATCTCCCACCACCCTCTGTGTCCAACTGTCATTCCAATTTTATATCCATTTGACTCGTCCCTCCTCGATGCCATCTCCTTTTAAGTTGATCTGAACTGATTGCCATATCCACCATACGGAACGTGAAACACGGAACAAAGAACATTGCAGCCTTTTATCCTACTCTAAGGTCAAACTAATCTGCATAGCCTTCATTTTACTATAATCTATGTGCCTATCTAAGTGTATATTATAGGTCTCTAATGTATCTGACTCTCCTCACAACACTGACAGAGCAATTCAGACACGCACCACTCTGTGTAAAGAACAGAAACCTGAAATCTCTCCGAAACCTCCTACCAGTTACCCTGTTGTGATAGCTATTTCTGCCATGGCAAAAAAACATCGCTGACTATTCGCTCAATCGATACCTCTAATCATCTTGTTCACCTCTATCCAGTGGCCCCACAACCTTCCTCGCTCCAATCAGAAAAGCCTTGACTCCCTTAACCTTTCTTCATAATAAATACCCTTTAGTCCAGCCAGCATCATTGTAAAGCACGTCTGTCCCCACTCAAAAGCTTCCACATCCTTCCTGTAATGAAGGGACTAGAACTGAAAGCAATGTTACAAGTATGGTCTTACCAAACCTCGAGAGATCTGCAGCAAAACCACACCATTCTTAAACTAAATCCCCCAGATCATGAAAACCAACACACCATAAGCCTTATGAACAACCCAATCAACCTGTGTAGGCAACTTTGAGGGATCAATGTACATTAACCCAAGATCCCTCTATTACTACACACTCCCAAGAATTCTGCCTTGAGCCCTGTAATCTGCTTTCAAATTTGAGCTTCCAAAATGAATCTCTTCAGACCTTTCCAACTGTAACTGCATTTGCCACGTCTCAGCCCAGTTCTGCATCCTATCAATGCCCCGTTGCAACCTACAATAGCCCGACAAACTATCCACCACTTGACCAACATTTATGTAATCAGCAAAATGACTAACCCACTCTTCCACATCTACATCCAATTCATTTATAAAAATCACAAAGCGCAGAGATCCCAGAGCCGATCCCTGCACAACACGACAGGTCATCGTGCTTCAGGCTGAATGCTTTCTGTCTATTGCCACACTGTCCTCTATGGGCCAGCCCATTATGTATCCAGACAGTCAAAGTTCCCTGTACCCCATGCCTCCGTAATTTCTGAACATGTAATCAGCGTGTTTTGTAACATACTGAAAGAATTCAATATACAGACCCTGTTGAAATGTCTTGGTAGGAGGAGCTTACAAGGAGAGACATGACTTTCGGAATTTACAGAGATAAAGGAAGGTAGTGTCTATTGGAGAAGTTTAGGTATGAGAGTGTTAGGGATTAGAGAAGCTGGCAGAGATATGGAGCGTTTTGGGGAGGTTGCAAACAGAAGAACGATCTAAAGCATATCACAAGGATCACTCATTCAGCATGGTGTAGGATTGATGTCTTCAATCCCCTATGCAGTCTCAGTGAGGACCAGTCAACAGAGGTGAAAGCATGTCTCTCACAAGCTGGTGGCAATGAAGCCGAGAACGTTGCGTTCCCCTGCCCATTATTGTATCTATGTCCTGTTTTGTGGGTCTGAATATAGCAGTCCACTAACCTCCCCGTGCTGTCTACTCTGAGTAATGTTACTGTCTGCATGATTTACTGAAGGGTCCAGATCTCACTCTTCATCTCTCTCTGGCTGACCAACTGTCTTGCATGAAGTGATGGACGAGATGTTTTTGGGAATTCTGTTGAGTCAAGAACGTTCTGTGTACCTGCTGGAGACAGAGAAATAGGAATAGTCAGAAATAAGACTGATGCAGTGAGTATTACATATTCAATGAGCACTGCTAAAACTCCTCAGTGAGGAGTGAGTATTATATCGGGATGGGCTCATCTGGAATTGTGCTGGGCCAGTGCCCGTGGCATTCATATGACCTTAATTATGCAGAGTCCATTAAACTGATATCGATGAGTAGGGGCAGGACTCACGTGAAAGGAAATTCCAAAGTCCACTGGGAAATTTTGAAATATTGGAACACCATGGGGATGTGGCTAAAGAAAGAAACTGGAAGGGACTGAGTGTCACAAAAATTGTACATCATCAAATAAAGTTTGTGACAGGGAATTGTGGTAAAATAGTAAACTACTGTTTCTTAATTTGAATCATGAAGTTTCTGAAATAAGGTAAATATGTGAATAGTGATTTCTATCTAATTAGGGAGATGTGGTCACAGGGTGAACATAAAGGTAAGGCATTAATATGCATCGATACACAACATTGTGGAAAGTCAGGCAGAGTGGGAAGCAGGATGGGGAGCCCTCATACTTAAGGATAACAGTGAGATGACCAAAATCTATGTGGCCTCAGATTATGAATAAGTATGAACGCAAATTGTGGCTTATAAGTATCAGAACACAGAAGTGGAAGGACATTTTTAAGCCACTTTACAGCATTGCATTGAGATACTGCATAAACAGGAAATTATTTGAATTTGTAACAGAGGCACTGTGATAATTGTGACAGGATCCACTCTTCCGATCTCAGCATCTCATTGACGATGGGTCACAGCCGATGCTGTCTGTTCCCACTGGCAGGCAGTGTCTGTAGTTGGCTGAGAGACGGATGAGGTCTTCCACAGACTCTGTTACACTTGGGGCCAAAGGTAGCCGTGGGAACGGATGGGTGGGGCGTTGGTGTGCCAGCGCGCTCCTTGTGCTGTTTGCTCCTGGATTCCCCTTTTTTCCCCAACAGCAAGTCTCAAGGTGTTCGGGACTTTCCCAATGTTCCACCCAAATTTTGGACGGCATTGGCCCAGTGATTCCCAGATGCCTCACTTCCCCACTGAGATCTTGAGGGTCTTGCTGGAGCACTTCCTCTGTCCACCTGGTTCTCGCCTGCCGTTTCAGAGCTGGGCGTAGAGCAGAGAGTCTCTGGGAGAGTCTAGTGTCAGTAATGGAGACGATGTACCCAACCCATTTCAGCTGACCGGGGGTGGTGTGTTAGTGCCTCGATGCTGGGGATGATGGCCTGGTCGACGACGCTGGTGTTGGTGAATCTGTCTTCCCAACTGATTCACAGGTTCTTGCACAGGCAGCATTGATGGGAATGCTTCAGCACCTTGATGTTCCTGCTTCAGACAGTCCACGTCTCAGAAACACATAGGAGGTTGGATATCTCCATAGCTCGGTATAATATGAGTTTGTGGTTGGATCTGCTATTGTTGTCCTCGAACACCCTTTCCCTCAGACTGCAGAGGGCGGTCCTTGCACACTGGAGGCAGTGTTGGTTCTCTTTGCAATACTTGCTGTGGTCGACACGGTACTCCGGAGGGGTTGGAAGGTCCAAGGCCTCCCTGTGAACATTGATAATCGGGGATTCGCTCTGCAATACCGAGCCAGTTTACTTGTGAACCTGTGTCTTGTCGATGTTCAGGACGAGGTCCATGTTATCTTATGTCCCCGTAAAGCTGCTGACAATGGTCTTGAGTCTCCCCTCAGATTGCATCCACACGTAAAAACACCATCTACGTCCTGCAGCTCGATTGCACTTGGTTGGGGTGATTTTGGTTTTAGTTTTAAAGGCGTTGGGATCATGAATAATTCCTGTTGGGACTGGAGTTTAGCACCACTCCAGCGGGAAGCTTGTCGACGGTGAGGTGAAACATTGCAAAAAGGTAGATTGGGAACAATGTGGTACAATGCTTGACACCGGTCCAAACAGGGAATGGGTTGATGATGGAGCCATTGATCACTATTATTTATTCTCATTCATGAGTAATACAAGCCTTGGAGCGTTGGGTGATAAGATAGAATTCAAATGGACCATGAAGTTTCACACTGAGCACTCCAAGCTCCCCGAAATGTCTGAAATTAAAACAAAGCAAGCTACATGGATATGAAAGGAGAATTGCCCAAGGATAACAGAGTTTCCGGACTCAAATGCATTGCTCTAAGTTAACAGCAAGAAAATAGTCAACGGAAGGGCATTCCATTGACACGGACAAAACTTCAGCAAGAAAGACCAATCATTGGCTCCCTCAGATCTTTCAAGATCATGTATTAGATTAAAAGCGGCTTCAATGACAGTCAACAAAGTCTAATAATTCTGAAAACAGAGCATTTTACAAACTGACAAGGACTATCGAAATGTTGAAGCAGGTATTAAAGGAAGAGCAAGGGTTCTCTTCGCGGGAGGAGTTTTGTCAGAAGCGGAATCATTATTAGTCTTCAATGAGGTGATAAGCAAGAGTTAAATGCTCGACATAATGGCAGACATGAATTGTGATAAGGGCCTGATTGACATTATGAACCCAGTAT
>NW_025213845.1:30337-36458 GCF_004010195.1 Chiloscyllium plagiosum | reverse complement strand
GCTCATTCCATAGGCACACCACCCTCTGGGTGAAAAAGCTGCCCCTTAGGTGACTTTTAAATGTTTCCCCTCTCACCTTAAGCCTGTGTCCTCTAGTTTTGGACTCCCCGTACCCTTAGAAAATACCTTGACTATTTATTTTGATATTATTGACCTTGATATTATTAAGCTGGAGAGGTTTCAGAAGAGATTAACCTGGATGTTTCTGGGAATGGAGGGAGTGAGCTATAAGGAGAGGCTGGTAGACTGGGACTTTTTTCACTGGAGTGTATGAGATTAAGCAGTAACTTTACAGAGGTTTATAAAATAATGAGGGTTACAGAGAAGCTGAAGGGCTGATGTCTTTTCCATAGAGTTGAGGATTCAAAACTGAGGGATATTTTAAGGTGCGAGGAAAAAAGATTTACAAAAGTCATGAGAGGTAATTATTTTAGACAGAATCTGGCTTGTGTGGAATGAACTTCCAGAGGAAGTGGTGAAAACAGGGACAGCTACAATGGTTAAAGGACATTTAGATCAGTCTATGGATAAGACATCAGTTTGGATGGTGCTGTGAGCAGCTGCCCTCGCCCTCCCCCTCTCTGAATGAATCCCTGTTGGTTTACACCCTCTGCCAATGTCTGTGCAGTGGCGTGGGGAGGCCTGCAGAGGGTGGCATTGCATCACTTTAAGCATCACAGAGACTGCCAGACCTACCCCACACAGACACACACAGATACACACACGGGGATGGTGAGGACACGGCGGGAAGCTCATCTGGTAACTTAAATGAAACATAAAGAAATGCTCAATTCACCTCGTAAACTGTTAAAATATGAGGGACAGATCTCCCAAATTCCACTGTTTAAGTAAAAACATCAATTTATTTTTTCACTCTGAAAGTGAACAGTTGGCATCAACTATGCACAACTCTGGGATCCTCTTTCTCTTAACTGCTTATTACCCGACTCCAGCTCTATAGCAATATATTGTTTCTGGGTCTGCCACCCTCTCATATCACAGGAGCGTGTAAGCTCGCAGTTCAGAACAGCATTCCCTTTTTCTTGCAGGTACAGTACACACTTTCAACTTCATCACATTATACCCTGATGAATACCGAATAGTGGAATCTATCCAGATTTCTTTTGCTGTGTGGTTTGTCAATATTTCATTTGCTCCGTCTGGTGTGTGTCAGGACTTCTGTTGCTCCATTGACAGCATGTCATTATTCGACTTTGTCCATAGGAATATATCAGTATTTTACTTGCTCACACTCGTGTATGTGGGGCAGGATTTCAGTTGTTTCATGGGGACTGTGACGCTATAACAATCTCAATGTTTGTAGATGGCACCGAACCTGGAAGAATTGTAAAGCCTTTGGAGGACAGTGTGGAACTCTGACAGGACAGTGATACGTTGGAGGAGTGTTCAGTTGTAAGGCAGATGGGGATCAATGCAGATCAGTGTGAGGTGATGGACTGTGGTAGGAAGGACATTGAAAGGCAGTTTAATACAGGTCGTACTGTTATAATGGGGCTGCAGGAACAGATGGTCCTGTGTGTATATGAGCACAGATGGTTGAAGATGTCAGGACAAGTGGGGAGAGCAGTAACTATCACAGATTAGTTTCAGTATCTGAGCTGTTTACAGGAGGAGGTGTAGGAAGGACCCTCCGTGCGTCCTTCCTGGGAGGTGGTGGTGACGATGTGTTGTGAGCCCACCCTCCTGCCCACCGAGACCGTGGGGATTCCATTTGTACCAGCTCGGCACAAAAGGGAGATGGCATCAGGGGAACGGCTTCTAAGTTGTGCCGGGGGGAAACGGAGCTGCCAGTGGGTTTAAAGTGAGAATTGCCCTTCACTGCACATTGCTCCTTACTCGGTCGGTGGGACGTGGATGTTTCAGAATCTCCACACGAGGCGTCTCGGTCCTATCCGGCCCGTACCAGAGTCCTCCCCATGGCAGGGGGAGAGGGTGAGGGAACGGATATCGGCACTCAACCACCCGGCGTGGCCCTTCCTGTCCTATTCCAGGCTGTTTCTCCTGGAATGGGAGAAAGGGAGGGAGGGAGTGAGGGCGGGAGTGGGTGGCCCTGCTGTTAGTGCTGGTGCAGATGAGGGACATGGTCATGTCGGGAGGGAGTCAGTCCACAGTGTTGTATCCATGCAGTGTTATTAGTGTGGGGGTGAAGTGGAGGGAGGGGGGGAGAGAGGGAGAGAGAGAAAGAGAGACACAGAGAGACAGAGAGAGAGCGAGAAGGTGCAGCATGCGGCAGTGAGAGTGGTGGACCATGAGCCTTGTTCGGGGGTAGGTGCTATGACCTCCGTGCCCCTGTTGACAAACCGTGGTGTAATTGTCCCTTATCTGCCATGCTCGGGGTAAACTGTGCAGAGCAGCTCCAAGCTGAGAAAGATCAATCGTGTGCCAATTGAGCTTTTAAAGATGACATCAGTGTCAGGGATCACTGAATATCCAGGGGCATCTGGGTGATGATGTGTACCTCCAGCCATGAAGGACTCCATTTACAAAGCTGTAGAACAAATGCTCATCCATAACTCTCCATCATCTGACCTGACACCAATATCACTTTTTCCCATCTTTCCTGGGAAGGTTGGCTCATGTTACACGATGCTATCCAACTGTCTACATTTCAGCATTCTGAAACCTGGGAACACATCCTTCCATGGTACGGACTCTCAGTCTCCCCCCTCTCTTTCTATGCCCCAACCCCCTCCCATGTGGCGATATTTAAACTGATTTCCCCACCATCTCTCTCTGGCAGTGATGTTCACACCCACAGCACCCCGTTGTCATGGCACAATGGAGATATGGAGCTGTAAATGGATGGGAGCTGTACATCCTGTCACTTTCAGCCCGGGCTGCAAGTTTCCCCACACTGGGCAGTGATCTAACGCAGTGTTACTGAGCATTGCACTGGGGTGATGTACACAGTCCTATATTTTGGGAGGGTAACTGCTCCTGGTTTACAGATCAATGGACTGGGGTGGGGTACACAGCCCTACATGCTGGGAGGGTACCTGCTCCTGGTTTACAGATCGATGCACTGGGATGGTGTACACAGCCCTACATGCTGGGAGGGTAACTGTTCCTGGTTTACAGATCAATGCACTGGGGTGGGGTACACAGCCCTATATGCTCGGAGTGTAACTGCTCCTGGTTTACAAATTAATTCACGGGTGATCACTGCACAGGTCCCTATGCTGGTCAGTCTATCTGGTTGAGGTTTATAGATACTGCAATGATGTGGTCTGTGCAGCTCCCCTGCTGGATGAATATTTGTTTCAGGTTCACACATTACTGCCCTGCTGTGTTCTGCACAGCTCCCCGTGCTGGACAGATATCCAGTCCGGGTTTACAGATCAATGCCCTGCTGTGGTCTGCACAGCTCTCGGTGCTGGACAGATATCTAGTCCGGGTTTATAGATCAATGCCCTGCCGTGGTCTGCACAGCTCCCCGTGTTGGACAGATATCTAGTCCGGGTTTACAGATCAATGCTCTGCTGTGGTCTGCACAGCTCCCCGTGCTGGACAGATATTTAGTGCGGGTTTATAGATCAATGCACTGCTGTGGTCTGCACAGCTCCCAGAGTTGGACAGATATCTAGTCCTGGTTTACAGATCAATGCCCTGCCGTGGTCTGCACAGCTCCCCGTGTTGGACAGATATCTAGTCCGGGTTTATAGATCAATGCACTGCTGTGGTCTGCACAGCTCCCCGTGTTGGACAGATATCTAGTCCGGGTTTATAGATCAATGCACTGCAGTGGTCTGCACTTCTCCTGTTGCTGGACAGATATCTCTTCTGGGTTTATAGATCAATGCACCGCTCTGGTCTGCGCAGTGTTCCACTCTGGACAGATCGCTGGATTGTATTGACCAGTGCAATGGATGAATCTGGACAGATTGCTTGTTGCACTGAGCAGGACACTGGCCTGGTCTGCACAGTGTTCCACAGGGCACAGACATCTCCTCTAGGTTGATGGTGTCTGGGCTGGTTCTGTGAGGTGGATTGAGAATGTGGTTTTTTCTAACCATTTCAGCTGATCTGGCAATGCCTTTAGTTCCATTTGCTGTGATTGGAAGCTCTGTCGCTCACCCCATTAATGTTACAGTGTGCCCAGGCACAGTACATCATGTTGGTGTGGTGGGTAGGGGGGAAATGTGATGGACAGGTCAAGGAGTTCCCGGAACGTTCTGTCCCTGACATTCTATAACTGACATTCCCCGGAACGTTCTGTCCCTGACATTCTATAACTGACATTCCTCGGAACGTTCTGTCCCCGACATAACTGTCATTCCCCGGAACGTTCTGTCCCTGACATTCTATAACTGTCATTCCCCGGAACGTTCTGTCCCTGACATTCTATAACTGTCATTCCCCGGAACGTTCTGTCCCTGACATTCTATAACTGTCATTCCCCGGAACGTTCTGTCCCTGACATTCTATAACTGTCATTCCCCGGAACGTTCTGTCCCTGACATTCTATAACTGTCATTCCCCGGAACGTTCTGTCCCTGACATTCTATAACTGTCATTCCCCGGAACGTTCTGTCCCTGACATTCTATAACTGTCATTCCCCGGAACGTTCTGTCCCTGACATTCTATAACTGTCATTCCCCGGAACGTTCTGTCCCTGACATTCTATAACTGTCATTCCCCGGAACGTTCTGTCCCTGACATTCTATAACTGTCATTCCCCGGAACGTTCTGTCCCTGACATTCTATAACTGTCATTCCCCGGAACGTTCTGTCCCTGACATTCTATAAGTGACATTCCCCGGAACGTTCTGTCCCTGACATTCTATAAGTGACATTCCCCGGAACGTTCTGTCCCCGACATTCTATAACTGACATTCCCCGGAACGTTCTGTCCCCGACATTGTTTGTGAACGGCCGGACGTCAGTGAATTGAACAAATCATAAGATCCGGAGGGAAGAGATCCCGTTCCAGGGAGAAGGAGACACTGTTCCGAAGGCCCTTCAGGCAGTTAATGGGGTGAATACGTTTTCCCTGCGTTTACATTTCTCCACGTCACAGGATCGACCACAATTTAAACCAAAATACAGGAATTCCCAAACTCCGTTTGTCTTCAGGAAACTGGGAGAGAATCCTTCAGGACAGCAACGTTTCCACCCTCCGTATGAGGAACTGGGAAGGAGTGACCTGTGTCTGCTCTCGAGTGATCGAGTGGGTGGGAATGTTTTAGAAACCATCTGTCCTTATGGATGTGTCTCTGTGTGTTTGGTGACGGAGGGTTTCTTGTGGTTTATATCACATTTTTGTCAGTAATTCCGACCTTCCCATTTTGAAAATCTCACTGGGTCCCCAATCAAACAGGTCCCTTTGTTTCCAGGCTGATGGATAATGGGTTTGTTTTCCTTCCTCACAGTTAACGTAGTGACCATCTACGTCCTGCTTTATAAAGATTGTGGATTGTCTCCATGTGTCAGACGTTACCTGGGGGCCATGGCAACGGCGGATCTCCTGGTCATTATCCTCGACCTGATCCTGAGACACATGCCCATTGTTTATCGGGAACAGTTTTATTTCCTGAAGGACTCCATCCCCGTGTGTAATATCCACGCCGTCCTGCTTTATGCAGCCACTGACTGCTCGGTCTGGTTCACCGTCACTTTCACCTTTGATCGGTTTGTGGCCATTTGTTGCCAGAAGCTGAAAAGTAAATATTGCAATGAGAAAACGGCGGCTGTGGTTCTGGGAGCAGTGACTGTGCTCAGCTGTTTAAAGAACATTTCCTGGTATTTTATGCCCAAGGCTCGGTATTGGCTGATGAACACCCCCTGGTTTTGTCATGTAACAGCCGCTGTTCAATGGTCCATTGTCTGGATCACAATCGAGTTCCTCCACCACATTCTAACCCCGTGTGTCCCATTTCTCCTGATTCTGCTGCTCAATGTGCTCACCGTCAGACACATTGTAGTGACCAGCAGAGCCCGCAGGACACCCCGCGCTCACACCAATGGGGACGCTCAGTCTGACACTGAAATGAGAAACCGAAAAAAATCCATAATTTTACTGTTTGTGATCTCGGCCAATTTCACCCTGTTATGGTCAACATTCATGCTGTATTCTATATGGAGTCGGATGTGGGTGTTTGG
>NW_025213845.1:26500-28814 GCF_004010195.1 Chiloscyllium plagiosum | reverse complement strand
TATCACCCTGACCCACTCACACTTACTGCGTCACTATCAGCCCGGCCCCTCACATTTGCTGCATCACTATCTCCCTGACCGGCTCACACTTCCTGCCTCACTTTCACCTGACCCCCTCGCAGTGACTGTGTCACTATCTCCCTGACCGGCTCACACTTCCTGCCTCACTTTCACCTGACCCCCTCGCCGTGACTGGTCACTTTCAGCCCGGCCCCTCACATTTGCTGCATCACTATCTCCCTGACCGGCTCACACTTCCTGCCTCACTTTCACCTGACCCCCTCGCAGTGACTGTGTCACTATCACCCTGACCCCCTCACACTTACTGCATCACTTTCACCATGACCCACCTCACACTTTCTGTATCACTGTCAGCCTGACACCCTCACACTTAGTGTTTCATTGTCACCCTGACCCTATCACACTTACAGCTTCACTGTCAACCAGAAACCCTCACACTTACTGCGTCACTATCAACCTGACCCGCTCACACTTACTGCGTCACTGTCACCCTGACCCCCTCACACTTACTGCGTCACTGTCACCCTGACACCCTCACACTAACTGTGTCACTGTCACTCTTAAACCGTCACACTTACAGCGTCACTGTCACTCTGAACCCCCACACTTACTGCAACACTATAACCCTAACACCCCAACACTGACTGTCACTATCAGCCTGAACCCCTCACACTTACTGAGTCACTATCAGCCTGACCCCCACACAATTAGTGTGTCACTATCACCCTGACCCCATCACACTTACTGTGTTACTATCACCCTGCCACCCTCACACTCACTCCATCATCCTCACTCGGACCCCCTCAAAAACACGCCATCACCGTCACCCTGACCTCTCACACTCACTCGGTCACCGTCAAACTGACCCTTCACACTCATTCCATCACCGTCACCGGGACAACCTCACACTCACTCCATCACCCTCACCCTGACCCCCTCACACTCACTCCATCACCATCAGCCTCACACCCTCACACTTAGTGCGTCACTATCACCCTGACCCCCCTCACATTGACTGCATCACTATCACCCTGACCCGCTCACACTTATTGTGTCATTATCACCCTGAACCCCTCACACTGACTGCATCACTATCACCCTGACCACCTCACAGTGACTGCATCACTATCACCCTGACCCGCTCACACTTACTGCATCACTATCTGTCTGAACCCCACACAGTTACTGTGTCACTATCACCCTGACCCCATCACACCTACTGTACACGATCACCCTGACACTCTCACACTTACTGCATCACTATCTCCCTGACTCCCTCACACTTATTGTGTGACTATCATCCTGAACCCCTCACACTTACTGTGTCACTATCACGCTGACCCCCTTACACTGACTGCATCACTATCACCTTGACCCGCTCACACTTATTGTGTCATTATCACCCTGACCTCCTAACACTGACCGTGTCACTATCATCCTGACCTGCTCACTCTTACTGCATCACGATCACCCTGACGACCTCATACGAACTGAGTCACTGTCACCCTGATCCCCTCACACTTCCTCTGTCACGATCACTCTGACACCCGCACACCTAGTGCGTCACTATCACACTGACTCCCACACACTTACTGCGTCACTGTCACCCTGGCCCTCTCACACATAATGTGTCACTATCACCCTGACCCTCTCACACTGACTGCATCACAGTCACCCTGGCCCCCTCACACTTACTGTGTAACTGTCACCCTGACCACATCACACTTACTGCGTTACTCTCACCCTGACACTTCACAATTGCCAGGTCACAGTCTCTCTGACCATCTCACACATGCTGCGTCACTATCACCCTGACCCCTCACATTTACTGCGTCACCATCACCCTGACCCCCTCACAGTGACTGTGTCACTATCACCCTGACCCCTCTCACTTCCTGCATCACTGTCACCCTAATCCCTTCACACTTACTGTATCACTGTCACCCTAACACCCTCACACTTGCTGCGTCACTGTCACCCTGTCCCCCTCAAACTGACTGTGTCACTATCACCCTGACCACCTCACATTCACTGTGCCACTATCACTCTGACTCCCACACACTGACTGCGTCACAATCATCCTCACCCCATGACACTTACTGCGTCACTGTCACCCTGAACCCCTCACACCTCACTCCATCCATCTCAATCTGACCCCCTCACAAACACGCCATCACCGTCACCCTGACCTCTCACACTCACTCCATCACCATCACACTGATCCCTTCACACTCTCTCCATCACCATCACACTGATCCCCTCACACTCACTCCATAGCAGTCGCACTGACCCC
>NW_025213845.1:2685-26231 GCF_004010195.1 Chiloscyllium plagiosum | reverse complement strand
CCCTCACACTCACTCCATCACTGTCACCCTGACCCCTCACACTCACTCCATCAGCGTCAACCTGTCCCCCTCACACTCACTCCATCACCGTCACCCTGACCCCCTCACACTCACTCCATCACCGTTACCCTGAACCCCTCACACTCACTCCATCACTGTCACCCTGACCCCTCACACTCACTCCATCAGCGTCAACCTGTCAGCCTCACACTCACTTCATCACCGTCACCCTGACCCTCTCAGACTCACTCCAACACCGTCACCAATGAGTGCGAGGGGATCAGTCTGATATTGACGCCGTAGGTGTGAGTGTATCCAGCTCGTAGTGAATTTGTAAGTGTGAGGAGGTCATTCTGATAGTGACACAGTAAGTGTGAAGTGTCAGGGTGACAGTGACGCAGTAAGTGTGAGGGGGTCAGTGTGACAGTGACGCAGTAAGTGTGAGGCGGTCGGGGTGATAGCGATGCTGTAGGTGTGATTGTGTCCAGCTCGTAGCGAGTTTGTAAGTGTGACGGGGCAGGGTGATAGTGACACAGTCAGTGTGAGTATGGTCCTGTTGATAGTGACGCATTCACTCTTAGGTTTCTCTCTGACTGAATCTCTCTCCCTCCTGTGCCTCCCTCCCTCTCTCACTGACACACTCTCTCTCTGGTCCTTCCCTCTCCCTCTGACCCAGAGACTGGGGTCGGAGTTTGGTGGTGAGGCTGCATATGGGGGAGTTGGGGTGAGATGTTGGAGGAAGGGAAAATTTGATAGAGACTGAATTGTGGGAGGAAGACAGCGACGGCAGGACAGTGAGAGTGAGAGTGAGTGGGAGGGTGAGAGGAAAGAGTGGAAGCAGGTGGAGAAGCCAGGGTTGGGGGTGTCTGTGTGAGGGAGGGAGGACGAGGGAGAGTGAAAGGGGCAGGTGGTGAGAAAGAGTGAGTATGCAGAGAGAGAGAGGGAGAAATGTGGAGAAAGGATTGAGGAGAGGAAACGGGGAGGCCAATTTGGAGTGGGGGGGGCGACAGAGGGAGTGAAATCAAGCTCCTGAGCTCAGGGCGCGGTGCCTTCCCCTTCCCTGAGGACCAGGACTTGGGGCTGAGTCTGTCTCTCTCCAGCTCAGCTTCTCCAACACAAAGACACACAACAACATCAGTCACTCTGCTGCTCGGCACGCTTTAATGAACATTTTTATTGTTTACAAATGGAAGTGATGGATACAATCAGTGGGATGGCGCTTTTTCTCACTGGCGCCTGAGTTGTGAGAAACATTGAACACCCCTGGGGGATACGGATGGACAACCAGCGCTACCCTCAGTCTGTTACCATAGCGACAGGCTGCCCCATCGCTGAAACACTGAACTGAAATGAGAAAATCCCGGATGGATTGATGGATGGCTTTGGATGAAGGGATATTTCAGCACATTCTTCAGCTGCTGCCTGAACTTATTCTGGGTCACGGCATAAATTGCGGTGTTTGTGCAGCAACTGAGGAGCTGCAGCATGAAGCCCAATTCCCGCACAAAGGGATGGAGATACACAGAGTAATACCCAATATCATTCATCCAGTACCATATAGAATACAGCATTAATGTTGGCCATAACAGGATGCAATTGGCCGAGATCATAAACAGTAAAATGATGGATTTTTTTCTGTTTCTCATTTCTGTGTCAGACTGAGCGTCCCCATTGGTGTGAGCGCGGAGTCTCCTGCGGGCTCTGCTGGTCACTACAATGTGTCTGACGGTGAGAACATTGAGCAGCAGAATCAGGAGAAATGGAACACCCGGGGTTAGCATGTGGTGGAGGAACTCGATTGTGACCCAGACACTAGAGACGCGAACAGCGGTTGTTACATCACAAAACACGGGGTTGTTCACCAGCCAATATCGAGCATTGAGCATAAAATACCAGGAAATGTTCTTTAAACAGCTCAGCACAGTCACTGCTCCCAGGACCACAGCCGCCGTTTTCTCACTGCAATATTTACTTTTCAGCTTCTGGCAACAAATGGCCACAAACCGATCAATGGTGAAAGTGACGGTGCACCAGACAGAGCAGTCAGTGGCTGCATGAAGCAGGACGGCGTGGATATTACACACGGGTACGGAATCCTTCAGGAAATAAAACTGATCCTGATAAACAATGGGAATGTGTCTCAGGATCACGTCGAGGATAATGACCAGTAGATCCGCCGCTGTCATTGCCCCCAGGTAACGTCTGACACATGGAAACAATCCACAATCTTTATAAAGCAGGACGTAGATGGTCACTATGTTAACTGTGAGGAAGGAAAACAAACCCATTATTCATCAGCGTGGAGGCAATGGGACCCGGTTCATTGGGACCCAATGAGATTTTCAAATGTGTCCCTGTATTCAGGGATTTATTAAAATAATTGCAGCTGGAATAACAAATGGGAAGGTAGGAATTACTGACAAAAATGTCAGTTTGTGAATGTTGGGGGCAGAACGTTCCAGGGAATGACAGTTATTGAATGTTGGGGACATACCTTTCCGGGGAATGTCATTTTTTGAATGTTGGAGACAGAACGTTCCAGGACCTCCTTCAACTGTCCATCACCCTTCCTCTCTATCCACCCCACCAACATGATGTACTGTGCACAGGCTACATATCTGTCCAGGACTGGGAGCTGTGAAGACCACAGCAGGGCACTAATGTGTGAACCTGATACAAATATCCTTCTCGCTTCACGCCACGCCCTGACAATTCCCGTGTGCGTGGATCTTTGTGTCTCTGTGTGGGGCAGGTCTGCCAGTCTCTGTGGTGCTTAAATTAATGCAATGCCACCCTCTACTGGGCTCCCAACGCCACTTCACCGGCATTGGCAGAAGGTAAAAAACAACAGAGATTCATTCAGAGAGGGGGAGGGAGAGGGCAGCTGCTCACAGCACCATCAAAACTGATGTCTTATCCATGTACTGATCTAAATGTCCTTCAAACATTGTGACTGTCCCTGCTTTCACCACTTGCTCTGGGAGTTCATTCCACACATAAGCCAGATTCTGACTAAAATAATTATCTCTCATGACTTTTGTAAATATTTTTCCTCACACCTTAAAATATCCCTCAGTTTTGAATCCCCAAATGTATGGAAAAGACATCAGCCTTTCAGCTTATCTGTACCCTTTATTATTTTCTAAACCTCTGTAAAGTTACCCCTTAATCTCATACTCTCCATTGAAAAGAGTCCCAGTCTATCGAGCCTCTCCTTATACCTCACTCCCTCCATTCCCAACAACATCCAAGTTAATGTCTGCTCAATCCTCTCCAGCTTAATAACATCAAGGTCAATAATATCAAAGTGAATAGTCAAGGTATTTTCTATGGGTGGGGAGACCAAAACTAGACGGTACAGGTTTAAGGTGAGAAGGGAACACTTAAAAGTGACCTAAGGGGCAGCTTTTTCACCCAGAGGGTGGTGTGCCTACGGAATGAGCGGGCAGGATGACCAGACTGGACACTGTATACCAGAAGAGGCCTCACTAATATCCTGTACAACCTCAACATAATGTCCCAATTCCGATACTCAAAGATCTGACCAATGAAGTCAAGTGTGTTAAACACCTCCTTAACCACACTATCTATATGAGATGCAAATTTTAAAGAATTATACTGATGGCCTAGGTCTCTGTTCTCCAATACTGCCAAAGACCCTACTTTTAATTGTACAGGTCCTGCTCTTGTTTGATTTACCAAATCTAATACCTCGCATTAATCCAAACTAAAGTCGATCTGCCACCGCTCAGCCTAGCGTGTGATATTACCACATCCTCACTCTCCCCCATTTAAATATCCTCCCCGTCTCCAGAATGCCTGCACACTTCGGCCTTGAGTTTCACAAATACCCTGAGCTTGGGTTGCCTTGTGTGGTTAGGGGGAGGAAGGGACAGATTGCAGACACTGTCAATGGGGAGGAGAGGCTGGACAGTAATCAGCGGCCTAGTGTCATTTCATTGTTTTAGGAAGAGGGCAGTCGCACGTTAGAGGTGGGTAATAGTGATCGTTGTTTTGGGACCAGAAATTATGCTTTTTCGTTGTCTGTGGTGTTTAGTGACAAAAATCTATTTGAGACCCTTCATTCGGCAGACTGTGACTGCAGGATTTCTTTCCTTAATGTTGTAGATTACAGATAATAGCGATTGAAGACGTTCATAGTTAATTTCGATAGCACAGCACGTGCACTCAATATCCTACAGTTGAGACAAATATCTTGCATTTGTTTAACAATACAAAGTGTTTTGTGTAGTTCAGTAATGGTAATCTGATTATAATAAATCCACACTGAGATGAAAGCTGGCACTTAAAATATTACCCAAGTCTGGATATGGTAGTGCAGTGGGTAGTGTCCCTGGCTCTGAACCAGAACTCTGGATTTGATCTTAATTCCTGAACTTGTGTCGTACTGTTCCTAGCTCTGGGCCAGTAGGACTGGATTCAAGTCCTGCCATTAAATAGTTATACACAGAAACACGCACTCACAACCCTTCACGTCTCCACTGTCTCATGTTGTCAAAGAGATATACGCAGAAGCACGCACACAGCCCTCCACCACCACACATTTTCTTGTCATTAAACAGATTTACACTGAAACACACACGTAACCCTCCAGCGTCACCCTGTCTCTTGCCATTAAAGACATATGTACAGAAACACAAAGGTACAAACCTCCATCCCCTCCATGCCCCCTACCATACAACCGATATACACAAAAACACACATGCATCACTCCACCACCACGTTGTCTTCTGCCAGTAAACAGATATAAAAAGAAACACACACATCACTCCAACACCACCAGACTCCGCCATGAAACGGATGTACACAGAAACGCACACGCAAAACTCCATGACCACCCTGTCTGCTGCCATTAAACAGACATACACAGAAACAGACACAGACAATCCTCCACCACCTCCCTGTCTCCTACCATTAAGCAGATATACACAGAAACACACACACACCACATTCTACAAAGCCCTGTCTCCTGCCCTTAAAGAGATCTCCACAGAAACACACGCACACACACAAAACTCCCCCAACACCCTGTCTCCTGGCATTAAATAGTTATACACAGAAACACACACTCTCAACCCTTCACATCTACCCTGTCTCATGCCTTTAAACAGATACATGCAGAAGCACGCACACAGCCCTCCACCACCACACGTTTTTTGCCATTAATTAGGTATACACAGAAATACGCATACGCAATCCTCCACCACCCCCTGTCTTCCACCATTAAACAGATATACCTAGAAACATACACACACAACTCTCCAACACCACTCTGTTTCCTACCATTAAGTAGATATCCACAGAATCACATACACACATGTCCAGACATATCGGCACACAGCCACAGTCATGTTTTTAAGACGGAGATATATGATTAAAATATGGATCAACACTTTGGGTGAAAAGGCAGGTGATTGTGTTGAGAAACAAGTCTGGCAGGATTGAACAGCAAAGTAGACTTGATGGGCGAAATTGCCTTATTTCAGTTTCCTATGTTCTATGGCCTTATTGTATCAGTAATATTTTTCAAGGTTGCAGTGGAGGGTTGAGTTTGATAAATACTTTACTGAACAGTCAATGGCACTGTGGGATATGTTTGAGGGTCTCAATGGTCTACACTTGTCCTTTTTTGCTGTGCTTTTTTTTCTGAAAAGGGGAGGTGACTTGCTGTGAGGTTAGCGCACAATCATTCAGCTCATTGAATAAGTTACACATACAGGACGAGACCATACAACCTTTCTTGCCAGGGACACAGGAACAGGAACAGGAACAGGGGAGCCCTAGTTAGTTTAGGTGGGTACGACATGGTGGAAGGCAGGAAGTGGTATTTGCATTTTTGATTAAGGGGAGTAGCACAGCAGTGATCAGAGATAAAATAACTGATATATCATCCAGTGAGACTTTGTTAGTGAAGTTAAGAAATAAGAATGGGATGGTGACATTAATGAGGTTGTACTATAGGCCCCCTAAATATTAAACTGGATATAGATGGATAAATATGCGTGGAGAGGGGAGACTTGCAGGAGTAATAGTATGTCATAGTAGTGGTGTTAATTCTTCCCGACATTGACTGCGACTGTCATGGAATTAAGCGTTTTGTTTGGGTGGAATTTTTTAAGTGTGTTCAGAAAAGCTTCCTCAAGCAGTATGTAGAGGGTCCTACACGGGAAGGGGCAAAACCCAAACTATACCTCGGAACTAGGGCAGCACAGGTGACGGAGGTGACATTGGGGGAGCACTCTGAGACTAGGGACCATAGTTGTATTGATTTGAAAATAGTTATGAAGAGGGACAAAACTGTTCCACAGGTTCAAGGTCGAACTTCGGGCAAGGTGAATTTTAATGGAATTAGGTAGGAGCTTGCAGGGGTCGTTTGTAAGCAAAGGGGTTGGAGTCGTTTGTAAGCAAAGGGACCCCTGAAAAGTAGGAGCCCTTTAGAAGTGTGATGGCTAGTGTTTAAGGTCGATACAATTCTGTGAGGGTAAAGGGCAAGTTCGCCAGGTAGAGGGAATCATGGATGACAAGAGATAATGAGGCTTTGACGATCAGCAGGGATGCATGGCTCAGGTCTAGGCAGCTGGGATGAAGGTAATCCCTGGAGGTATACAGCGAAATACGGGAGTTTACGGAAGAAGGAAATCTAGAGGGTGAAAAGGGGGCAAGAGATAGCCTTGGCTGAGAAGATTAGGGTCTATCCAAAAAGGTTCTTTATGTATATTAAAGAAAAAAGAAGAAAAACTACCGAGAGAATAGGACCTCTGAAAGACAAAAGTGGACACGTATGTGTTGAACAGCAAGACATGGGCAATGTCTTACCAAACATCTCTTCTCCGTGTTTAGCGTGGAGAAAGACATGAAGTCTTGGTAACATGAGGAAGTTAGTGTCCATATCTTGGGGACAGTCTACATCACAGGATAGGTGTATTGGATGTATTCGAATGTATGAAGATGGAAACATCTCCTCCTCCTGACCAGATATATATTCAAGAACAATGAAAGAGGCCAAAGAAGAAAGTAGGGAGACCCTAACTGCTATTTTTGCATCACCGTTACCGACTGGTAAGGTCACAGATGAGGGGGAGGGAGCGAATGTTGTGCCGGAAGGAAAGTAAAGAAAAGCCTCGATACTGTAGACCAGTCAGCCTAACATCTTTGGTAGGTGAGATACTTGAGCGTTACCTGACGGATAATATGTACATGCATTAGGAAAGACAGTGTTTGAATTGGAACAGTCTCCATGTCGATTGGCAGATAGGGCCTCACAAATTTTGTAGCGTTCTTTGATGAAGTTACTGGGGAGGTTGACGAGTGCGGGATGGTAGATATAACCTATATGGAATTTAGTAAGGTCCTTGATAAGACTTCACATGGTAGGCTGCTCTGAAAAGTTAAATCGTGTGTGTGTGTATTCTTCAGTACTTTTAAAATGCAAATATTAATGTACATATTTGCAATATCCACTCGTCGTTCTTTTTTCCAGCATAATTTGAGTAACGTTCTTTTGGTAATAAACGTGTTCTTTCAGCAGACTAAATAAATCTGCCTGACTTGTTCCTAACACTGACCCTGAAACACTCTGAGAACTATCATTGGCATATCGCCATTGCCATATCTAACAGAGTTAGATTTACGACATTTCGTGACCAGTGAAGGAGTGGCACGAGAAAAGGGAACAGTGATCCAAAAACACAGGAAATGATTGACTCAGTAAGCCTAACGTCTGTGTATGGTAGGTTGTTGGAGGGGATTATGAGCGAAATATTTACATGCATTTTGAAAGACTAGGACTAATTAGGGATAGTCAACATGGTTTTGTACGATGAAAATTATGTATCATTAACGTGATTGAGTATTTTGAAGAGGTGCCAAAGAAGCTTGACGAAGGCACTGTTGTATACATTGCTTACACAGACTACAGCAAGGCGTTAAATAAGGTTCCTCATCGTAGAGAGACTACTAAGGTTAGGTAACATAAATTCCAGGAAAGCTAACCAATTGGATACAAAAGTGGCATCAAGGTAACGGATTGTTTTCCAGACTGGAGGCCTGAGGCCACTGGAAGCATCAATGCTGAGCTCACAGCTTTTCTTCATGGATATAAACGATTTGGATGTGAATCCTGGAGGCATGGTTATTAAGTTCATAAATAGCATCAAAAAAGTGGTGCAGTGGTTAGAGAAGAAGATAATCTCAGATTACAATGGCACTCTTGACCAATAAAGGGCCAAGAACTGGCAGATGGAGTTTAATTTAGATATTTGTCATATTTTGCATTGTGTTAAGTTAAAGCAGGGTAGTGGCCTGGGGAATTGCTGAACAAAGGGACCTAGGGGTGCAGGTTCATAGTTCCTTGAAAGTGGAGTTGTAGGTAGACAGCGCGGTGATGAACATGTTTGGCACGCTTATCTTAATCGGTCAGTACATTGAGAATAATAGTTGACGTGTCATGTTGCGCCCGATGAGGTCTCTTTAAGAATACTGCGCACAATTCTATTGGCTGTGCTAAGGGGAGGATGTTGTTGGAGCGCAGAAACGAAATACAAGCATTTTCCGGTACTGGAGGGTTTGAGCTTCAGGAAGCGAATGAACAGACTCTTTCCCCTGGACTGTCGGAGGCTAAGGCTGAAACAGCCATGCAGGACACTCAATTGTATCAAACTGCTCCGAGGTCTTAAAGGATAAAACCAGAGAGAACACATGGCACAAACCTCGGTATAGAAAAAGGGAATAGGAAACACAATCACGTTGACATTGCATAGACCTCCTTCCTAAAATCTGAGAGCTTGCGACAACAGTTACAGAGCTTTCCCATAGACTGCCCAGAAACATCAGGAAAGGCGTGGGTCATTCAACACATTGAGCCTTCCCCACTGTAGACTCTTCAATTAACTATTCCCAAACACTGTATAATGTATATTCTTTGAAGTGATTAACTGTTGGAAAAAATATGAAGTAGGAACTTTAGTCCGTCCATTTTGCTCTGCCTTTCAATGTAACGATGATCCTTATTTCCACACGAAGCTCCTGTGGCAACCTCATTCGCTTAGTCTCTTGCAATCCTTATTTATGTTCAGTGTCCTGTCTTCCACAATCTTATGTTGGAGAGAATCCCCCAGGTGCAGCAGTTTCTGAGTGGAGACATTTATTCTCAAATCAATGCAGAATGCCTGGCCTTTACCTAATACCTGGTTTAGACTCCCAGTCAGGTGAAATATCATCCCTGATTCCAGTCTGTCTCACCCTGTCAGAGTTTTATATATTTCACTGAAGTCTCCATGCATTTCCCTAAACTTAAAGAAATACAGGCCCAGTCGCCCAAACTCTGCCCCATCAGCAAGCCTGTCATCCCAGAGATCAGTCTGGTCATCCTTCGCTGTTCTCCCTCAAAGTCATATTTGTCCTTTATTAAGTAATCAAACCAACGCTGCTCACAATCCTGCACAATGTTCGAGATAGAGTCTCACCAAGGCCCTGTACAGCTCCCTTACTCCTGTACTCAAAATCCCCTGAAATTAAGGTCAACGCAACATTTATTTTCCTACCTGTTTTCTTTTCCTGCAACATTGCTTTCTGTGACTGGTGTAGAAGGAGATCGAGATCCTTTTCAATGTTACAGTTACCCACTTGGTGGGTCTATGTACACTTGCCTGCGTGCCAATGCCATTCCCAGTATTGACTTCTGGCTTCAGAACTCACTGCCCTGCATGGACATCAAAGTTTGGTACAGAAGTCAACAAAGTTATACATGCAAGTATCATCAGACTAACATTTTTACATCAATTCGTTTTGAAATGCGAGCCTGTTAGTGTACTTTTCCAACCAAGGTGCTCAATGTCACGTCTATCCACATTGTTGTTCACCTACCACGTATTTGCCCATTCCCTCCATCAGCCTCAATCACCTTGGAACTTCTTTACATCCTCCACACTCAGTCACAATCTCAGTTTGTTTCCATCAGCAAATTTGGGAAAATTACATTTAATACACTCGAATAAATGATTGATCTGCTTTCTGAATATCTGGGCACAAACATCAACTTCTGTATTATTCCGCTCGTGGTTGATTTCCACTTCAAAATACAGAACAGTTTATTCTAATTCACTTTTTACTATCAATTCTCCAATTCTCAACCCATGCCAGTATATTAGATCTAACTGTTATACACTGTTATGTCCCAGGACAAGCCCCGTCAAATCACTTCAAGGACGTAGCGCAGACCCGACCTTTGCCATTGACTTAAGTAGGTGTATGAGGCATATTCCAGGAGTGATGCAGTTTTAAACAAAACCGAATTTCTTCACAAGGTTACCGAACGAAACACAAACACAAGAAGGTAGCACACAGAATAACTTAACCTATCAGAAAACCCAACTTAATGTTGTTGTTCCAAGTACTTGAAACCATCCCCATGAATACCCCATGGCAAGAACGAAAGGAAAACCAATCAAAAACAAGGTTCTTCCAGGAGAGATGTGAGCGAGACGGAGGAAGTGCATGGACTTGCCTCTTTGTGTCCGGCAGCTTCACACCTGGCTACCTGGTTTCATAAACAGCCAGACTGCGAACAATCAGACCAAGCAAACCAAAGCAGAGAGCCTGAGCTGGGAGAACTGGCTACTCCACTTTCTGTCAACAGCCAGCCTGAGAGAAATCAGACCATGCAAATCAAAGCAGAGGGTCTGCGTTGAAAGAATTGGGCACTCTCCTTTCAGTAAACAGCCAGACTGAGATAAATCAGACTATATAAACCAAAGCAGAGGGTCTGCGTTGGAAGAATTGCCCACTTCCCATTCAGTAAACAGCCAGTCTGCGAAAAATGAGACCAAGCAAACCAATGCAGAGCGTCTGCCCTGGGAGAACTGGCCATTCACCTTTCATAAGAAGAGAAGAACAGAAGGACTGGCAGCAGGACTGGGCCGTCTGTTCCTTCTAACCAGCTCTGCCAACCAACATAATCAGATCTGATCTATTCCTGCACACAGATCCACTTACCAGAAGTCGCACCATATACCTTATTTACTTCATTGTTCAAAAATTATCTAAGATTTAAAACATTTACTGAAGTAGTGTCAACCACTTCACTGGGCAGGGAATTCCATAGATGTACAAGCCTTTGGGTAAACATGTTCCTTCTTAATTCAGTCTTAAATCTTTTCCTTCTAATCTTGAGGTCATTCCCTCTTGTCCGAGTTTCACCTGCCAGTGGAAACATCCTCTATACTTCTATCTTATCTATTCCCTCCTTAATTGTATATGTTTCCATAAGATCCTCCCCTCATTATTTTAAAGTCCAATGAAGATAGTCACAGTCTTATCAGTCTCTCCTCATTTGTCAACCCCCTCACCTCTGGAATTAATGTAATGAACCACCTCTGCACCCACTCCAGTGTGAGTACATCCTTTCTCAAGTAGGAAGACCAAAACTGTATGCAGTACTCCAGGTATAGCCTCACCACCACCCAATTACAACATAATTGCCCTGCTTTTAAACGGAATCCCTTGAACAAGGAAGGACAATATTCCATTTGCCTTCCTCATACTTGCTGTACCTGCAGATTAACCTTCTGTGATTTATGCACAAAGACACCCAGTTCCATCTGCACAGCATCATGCTACAACATTTTACCATTCAAGTAATTATCCGTTCTACTGATACACGTAACAAAATGGATGACTTCATATTTACTCACATTGCATTCCATCTTCCAGATCTTTGCTCACTCAAGGTATCTCGGTTCCTCTGTAAAGTTTCAAAGTCCAGTGCGAACTTTGCTCTGCCGCTCATCATCATGTAATCTGCAAACCTTGACACAATACACGTGGTATCCAACTCCAAATCACCCAGACTAAACAGAAATGTACTCTTATTTCATGATTATTGATATTCAATCACAATTAGTAATTCTGCTTATTTCGCTTGTGTCACCCTATCATGCTGCTGCGGCTCTGTGGCGCAATGGAAAGCGCGTTGGACTTTTACATCTATGCTCAGATTGCTATTCAAAGATTGTGGGTTCGAATCCCGTCACAGTCGAGTTTTGGGCGGTATGGTGGCACGGTGGTTAGCACTGCTGCCTCACAGCGCTCGAGACGCGGGTCCAATTCCCGCTTCAGACAACTGTCTATGTGGAATGTGCACATTCTCCCCGTGGCTGTGTGGGTTTCGTCCCAAAGTCCAAAAATGTGCAGGTCAGGTGAATTGACCATGCGAAATTGCCCGTCGTGTTTGATGTAAAGGAATAGGTTGGGTGGGTTGCTCTTCGGAGGGTCGGTGTGTACTTGTTGGGCCGATAGGCCTGTTTCCAAACTGTAAGTAATGTATTCAGCTAAACTTGTCTAATTATAAAGTACAATTTCGAGCAGAGAAGCTGTTATCTTGACAGTTTTCTGAATTGTGCATTTTCCTTCTCATCAAAGTTTCTTTATTAATTTATCTTTGACTATTTCTATCTATAACAACTATACAGTATCCTGCTCAGTTAGCTGGATGGCTGGTTTGTGATACAGAGGGGAGCCAACATCACTGGTTCAATTCCCCACACTGACAGAGGTTACCATGAAGGGGACCCTCTCTGAACCTAACCTGAGGTGTGGTGCCCCTTAAGTTGAAATCACAATCTGTGGCCTCACTAATGAGAAAGCAGTGCTTTGGGACTTTATTCTATCCATATTAGCATTTTAATTTAAAAAAATATATTTGAGAGAGAAATGTTTAATGTTACAATGAACCAATAAGTACACAACTCAAGAAATCAACACAACTGAACAAAATTACACCCACGTGTTTATGCACACATAACAACAAGGTAAATAAACGGACAGAAGAAAACTAAAAATAAGAAGTAACTAATAAATGAATAATACAACTCAACAACATATCGATACCTGTCATTCTTCAAGAGAATTAACTAATACACGTTCATTTGTTCACCATTCTTCCTCTCTGGATATTGCATTCATTAGTCAATATCGTCATGGCAACATAAAAGCCTTTCTTAGAGTGGCAGATAAACCTGTATCTCGATAATTCAAAAAGTGCTACCATGCTTTATAAAAATCCTTTGTTTTCTGATGCATCATACTTTTGACAAAACCCAAAGTGAAATGCACCATGACGAGCTTACGCCAACCCGAGTGACCCGGGCAGTTACAGACACACAACACAAAAGAATTTTTTTTCGCGACTATCGAACATGAGGACATTGAAGTTTTTTTTTTCCCATATGCATCTGAGTAAGGTGAACTGACCAGGACCAGGAAAAGGGAAGTCGGTGCCCAAATCCTTTCCATCACACTGCACTCCAATATAAACGAAGGCAGTGGCAGGACCACAAGCAATGAGTAAGAGTGCCCGTAGTCATTTTGCATTTAAGACATGTTGAGTATACTTCCACTTTGGATTTTGAGAGAGGATCTGGGGCTAGATAGATCATATGAAGAATTTTCAACTGCACGGCAAAAGGGTTATTACAGATCAAAATCCTTCTTGCATTTTTACAAATATTCTCCCATGTCTCCGAAGAAAACTGAATCCTCAATTCTCTCTTCCAGAACTCACAAGGACACAAAATATCGTCTGAGGGGCTACTCTCCAACGAATTATAAAGAGTTCTAGGCACTAAGCATCCCTTCTCTGTATTAGATCTGTAAAGGTCTGTTAAAAGTGCAGGTCTTTTTTGAATAAAACTTCTGATCTGATATTTAAAAAGAGAAGAGGTCTCTACTATGTAGCCCATGCTTACGACTTATATATTAAAAGGAGATCATTGTTTCTCCATCAGAAAAATCTCCTAAGCAAGATACACACCTAGTTGCCCATAGTTTAAACTTGCAATCCATTATCCCCGGTCAAAACAGTACACCACTTTTCGGGGTAAGAAATGAGGTTTGGCTGTATTTCCCTCGATCTGACACATTGCTTTCCATTCTTTAAAAGAATTGATTATTATTAGATTATGGCAATACTCGGTAACTGTCCTCATTTTGTCCATGAACAGTAGACTACTAAGGGAGCACATTGCCTGAGAAGCTTCAATATCTAACAATATTGACGCGGACGACTCACGGGCCCAGTCACTAGCATAGGGTAAAGAAGAGCTTGATTGTTAGCTTTTAATATCCGAGAAATCTACTCCCCACGAACGGTGAGGTCGTTGCAATTTGGTTAACTTGATAAGGGGTCTCTTATGGTGACAAATGAAAGAGCTAAATCATTCATTAAGGTCCTAAATGTCTGTCTGGGAAACACCAAAGAACACATTCGCACAGCGCATAGCAAATGAGGGAGGACATTTATTTAAATAAGAACTATCCGACATAGCCAGAATATTCGAAGTGCATACCATCTTTGAAAGTCTTAGAGTCATAGAGATGTACAGAATGGAAACAGAACCTTTGGTCCAATCCGTCCATGCCGACCAGATATCCCAACCCAATCTAGTCCCACCTGCCAGCACCCGGCCCATATCCCTCCAAACCCTTCCGATTCATATACCCATCCAGATGCCTCTTAAATGTTGCAATTGTACCAGCCTCCATTCTTGTTGATTTTTATTAAATGGTTAAGTTCACGTTAAATATATGATCAAAGATGGGAGTAATGAATATACCTAAATAAAGAACACCCACAACCCTGGGACCATTTAAAAGGAATTCGAGATTCTCCCTCGGCATCAGGTATTTGCCTAAGACCTCCCATAGGCATGGGTTCCGACTTTGTAAAATTAATTTTATAGGCCAACAAGGCACCAAAGGAATTGATGTATTGCATCATGAAGTTTGGAAGCTGTTCGATTTGAAGAAAAAAAATTCCAACATCGTCTGCAGACAATGTAATCTCACGTGACTTCTATTCCACTTCAGGGGCAGATATGTTGGGGTCCCTATGGATGGCCTCTGCCAGAGGCTCAATCATCAACGTAAACAACAATGGCGTTAGGGGACAACCTTGTCGACTGTCTCGAGAAATATTAATATTACTAAATCACACAACATTGGCGAGGATGGCAGCCAGACGATCACGATAAAGAACCCTTACCCACTTGATAAAAACTTTGCCTAGACCAACTCGTTCTAATATATAGAAAAGATACAGCCACTCAAAAAAAAGTAAAATGCCTTCTCTGCATCTAAAGAGATCGCTAATACCTGTATAATTTATTGTTGACACGCTTGGTTCATATTGAGTAATCTCCTATTATTTTTGGAATACCTGCAGCCCTTTATAAACTGGTGTGGCCCACTTTGACAATGGAAGTAACATAGTTGCCAAGCGTTAATGTAAGAATCGCAGACAGAATTTAGAAATAAACATTTAAAAGTGAGTTGGGCGTATAAGAATAGCAATCTTCTGGTGTTTTCCTTTTTTTAAAAATGCGAGAGATTTTCGCCTCTCTTAAGGATGGTGGGAGGAGGTCGTGATTGTATGAGTGATTGGATATGTAAAGCATCGGCCCTGTTTGGAAATGTTTTTAAAATCGTCATAAAATTAACTCAAAAATCCATCAGGACTGGACGCCTTTCCGCCCTGAGTTTGCTTCACAGCCTCCTGCACTGACAATGGTGCATTAACGTAAGATGCTTATTCAGGGGTTACCAATGCAAGATCCTAGTTCTTGAAAAAAGACTCTATCTTACTGCATATGTCCTCATAATGCTCAGTCTGACATAATTCGGAGTAAAATCTCCGAAATGCTGCTTTGATCTTTATGGGATCGCAGGTAAGGGTCCCAGTACCTTCCCTAATTGAGTAACGGCTTGGGGGCGCTCTTTTTCCACACAAGATAGGCTAAATACTTTCCTGGGTTAGTACCATGCTCAAATCGCCTTTGTTTTGCAAAAAAAAACAAATTCCTTCGGGGCTGTCTGAGGGAGCGTGTAATTCATTGTGGACCAAAGCGTTGTCATCCTCTGCAGCTAGCCACCGAGGGTTAATCAAAGTATGCCATCTCGGCTGCTCCCAACCCTGTCTAGAGCAAACGTTGCTGCTCTCCCTTCTGCCACTTCCTAAGGAATAATTATTCTCTTGGCATATGACATAGCAGTTTCCCATAGAATGTGTGGGTTACTGTTTGAATCTGAATTAATGGCTCACAAACGTCTGAAATCATTAGAGAAATACTCAATGAACTAACTTGCCTTAAGAATAAAGTGATCCATTCGTCAGTTTCTCGAACCTGTTATATTGTCATTAATCTTAATCAATAAGTACACTGCTTCATGGTCAAAGTTAAAAATCACACAACATCAGGTTATAGTCCAACAGGTTTAATTGGAAGCACACTAGCTTTCGGAGTGACGCTCCTTCATCAGATGATTGTCCGGAGCATCGCTCCGAAAGCTACTGTGCTTCCAATTAAACCTGTTGGACTATAACCTGGTGTTGTGTGATTTTTAATTTTGTACACCCCAGTCCAACGTCGGCATCTCCGACTCGTGGCTCCATGGTCAGAAAGGGTAATATTCCAATTCTGCAGGATGCCACCGAATCTACGATTGTTGCAGAGGCGAGGAAGAGGTCAACCCATGTGTGGCATTACTGCGGGTTAAAGAAGAAAATAAATTCCCAACCTGACAGCTGGAGCTGCCTCCTGACATCCACCAGCTCTAGTTCCAAACACAAATTCATTATTTGCTTACATTATAACGATGGTATCGGGGGATCTTTGAACATTCTTTCTCCCGAAGTGTCCAAAAGACTGTTGATGATTCCTTCTACAATAACGTGTGACGATTCAAGATTACTTAAGTTGGAAAATGCATCTCCCAGGAATTTAAGGGAGTGCGTCCGGGGGTGGGGTGGGGCAATAAACATTCCAAATACTGCATTCTTTCCCCATAGTTAGAGGCTTGGGGATTATGATCCTCCCGTGAGTGTTTATTGAAGTCCTATAGTTTAAATGGAAGATTCTTCCTAACTAGAATGGCCATTCCCCTACTCCTCGTATTTAAAGATAAGAAATAAACCCGATCAAACCCACCCTTCTGTAAAGTCAAATGTTCCATGTCATCAAGTTGCATCTCCTGCAATAGGACAACATCCACCCTCTCTTATTAAAGACTCGAAACTACATTATTCGTTTTGGCTGGCCAATGGCTCTCTTTAATGCTCAGGGCACATCATTTAAGCACATCATTATCTATAACATAGTCTAGCAACATTTGAACGTCAGAGACAAAGATCTCGAATTGCAGATTGCTGAGCCTTAATGAACAAAGGACAAAAATTGCCTAAAACCTGTACCATCTAAAACTACAACTACTAACAGGGTCTCAGAACTTTCTACAATTAAACACATACAAAACAAACAAAACGAAACAAAATCCAAGTGCTAATGGCACTCGATAGGGAATGTACCTCCCGCCCCGCTCACTGTGGATGCTAACATATCACAAAACGTTATCTTCTGACCGATACCAATGTGGCATACAGGGCAATTAACCACAAAATCGGGCTGGAACTATCCTTAGGTCGGCACTTAGTCATCACAACCACATTTGTAACTCCCTCCAGTTTGAGTCGCACCACAGACTAAAGCAAAGAAATCGATAAAAAGTAGTAATACTAATGAAGAAGTTCAAAGTGTGCACTCTACCCAACTCCAACTATAGTTTAACATTGGTTAATGCCAGAAAAATCCAACAAAATTCCTTTTAGAAAAGAGAAACGTGATTATTATTCGATTCCCTACAGTGTGGAAACAGGCCCTTCGGCCCGACCAGTCCACACCGACCCTCAAAAGAGTAACCCACCCAGACCGATTTCCCTCTGACGGATGCACCTCGCACTACGGGCAATTCAGCACGGCCAATTCACCTGACCTGCACATTTTTGGACTGTGGGAGGAAACCGGAGTGCCGGAGGAAACCCACGCAGACACGGGGAGAATGTGCAAACTCCAGTTAGATAGTTGCCCAAGGCTGGCATCGAATCTGGGACCCTGCTGCTGTGAGGTAGCAGTGCTAATAACTGAGCCACAGTGACGCCCCAACCCATTAAATCATCCAGCCTACTTTTAAAGGTCCACAAAGTTTTCGTTTTCTCTGTAGAGTAAGACGAGTTCACGGATTCATGCAATGCAATACGGAGCACCGTTGGGTGCCGTAAGGAATACTGAATCCCGAGTTCCCTTACTCTTCTCTTGATGTCAACAAACGATTTTCTTTTCTGAATCACTGCCACTGATAAATCCCGTAAGAACATAATCCTGGAGCTCTCATGAATTAAAGCCTTCGGATCTTTCCCATGGGTGTTGGAAGCTTCCATAATTCTCTGTTTATCCCCAGAACTATGTAACCGGACAAAGAGAGGGCGAAGACGTTGGTCTGAGCCTGTCCTGCGCATCGTAACCCAATCAACTGCCAACTCTTCACCCGTCCAACTTCAGTTTAGAAGTGAAGGAATTGCGGCAGCTAGTCATCAAGAAAATACATTGGCTGACCACTTGCCGTCTGATCCAGCAGACCAACGATGTGAACATTCTTCATCTTGCCCCTGTTCTCGAGGTCGTCATCATGTTCAGTTAAATTACGGAGCTGTTTTTCAAGGGTGAGGATCCGTTCCTGAGAGGAATCGATCGCAGTTGGGCGCTTGACATCATCTGTTCTGTTTCCAAGACTTTCAAGTTACTGCTTATATTTTTGGAGCACGGTTAAGAGTGGTAGTGATTCTAGCCACGGCTGAACTTTTCTTCAATCATGGCTTCAATCATTTCACATACCTTGGTGAACTCAGCGACCAAGATCTGGTGAGTAACTGGGTCCATCGAAAGAGCAGAGTGGATTGCAGCTACGGCCTCAGGCATGCTCGATGCTTCTGAGAGTTGCACCGCGTGTTGGGACTTACTCGATCCTTTCCCTTTTTTTGTCATTTCCATTTGACAAAACGGGATTAGCAAAGATTCTATCGCTCTTTTAGTGTTGGATTTTAAGTAAATGGCTTAGGTTGGGTGGATTAGAGCACCATTTTGCTTGTGGAGTGATGCAGAGCTCAGCAAAGCAAATATTTCAGATTGCTGCCGTCTTGGATTCCCTCTTAAAAGTTTATCGATGTCATCATATCGTTTTACATTATATTCCTGGATGTTCTGGAACCGTGTCATTATGTACCTCTGTCAGCATTTCCCCCATGCTGTACATTCCTGCCCACTCCCGATAATCCTTGACTCCATGGTTATTTATGAATCTTCTGTCTGTGCCTCAAAAATATTCAATATCTCTGCCTCCAATGTTCTGCAGGGAAGACTGTTACAAAGACGCACAGCACTTTGAGAAAACAAATAAACCTCATGATTTGAGTGTGAGATTAGTTTTTCTTTTGTCCACTTACCTGAGAAAGGATATAATTACATTGGCATCAGTTCAGAGATTTTTCACTTCACGTAATCCAGGGATGAAGGGCTTTAATTATGGATGCTTTAAAAGGTTATTCTTGGAATGAGAGGTGAATTTATTGAAATATACAAGACCATGAGGAGAATGGATCAAGTACATACACACTGGATGTTTGTATATTCCAAACTTGTCATTGTTATGGAATTCCGACAGCGTGGAAGCAGGACACTCCGTCCATCACGTCAACACAGACCCACCGAGCAGCATCTCACCTGGACCTGCCCCCCATCCTATCCATGTAACCCTGCATTTTCCGTGACCAACCCACCTAACCTACAAATCACTGGGCACGATGGGAAATTCCGCATGATCAAACTACTTTAAGCTGCAAATCTTTGGATTGTGGGAGCAAACTGGTGCATTGGGACGAAACCCACAAAGACACGGAGAAAATGTACAAACTCCACATAGAAGGTCACCTGAGGTTGGAATTGAACCCAGTGCCTTGTGATGTGAGGCAGCAGTGGTAACCAAAGGTCCACCTTTCTCCTCCGGTAGTTATATTAATTACTTGTGGTTGACTAAAGACATTTGCCTGACGTGTTCCTGTCACTGGAATTGACCCAGTCTGAGAATATTATCATGGTCCATATCACCGACTTGGCTACATTTAAAATGTGTTGTGAGCATTGGAGGAGTGGGATGAGAAAATGAAACAGTGACACTCTGCAACCTCAGTCAGAACAGGAGTGAGGAGAAATTCAGAAAGTGGGAATTCATTCAAGTGGGAATTCTCATTCCCAGAAGGTTGTGCTGGCTGGATCTTTACATTATATTGAGGCAGGCTTCGGCTGATATTCCATACACAGGTAAATCAGGGATAATGGTGCATGGGGAGAAAAGTGCTTCTGGGACCACAGTGAGATGATCCACGCCCTTATTTACTGGGGGTGTAATGTCAAAGGGCCAAATGGCCCACTCGTGTCCCTCAGCCCTATTGATAATGTTCTATTCAGACATTCAGTCCTGCCCCACAGGGGCAGATCGAGGCCCCACTCCGATGGTTAGGTGTAGTTTTGGAAATGTACTTGGAAAATCCAGGTTAGGTCAGGAAGTGTCCCCCACCTCAATCCCTGCTTCCAGGCTTCCCCTCTCTGTAATATCTGCTCCAGATATGGGTCATGTTACGGACCCAGAATCGCTGTGAATGCAGTCTCCATACCCCACCCAGGGTTAACTCAGACAAATCCTCTGCTCTTCCTGAATACAACATTGTACAACACGACTTCCAGGAAAATAACCAGTTAATTTCCAAAAGCGTAACATTTGGAATTATTAAGTAGAAACTGGAGTAGGACATTCGGCTCCTCAAGCTAGCCCTGTCATTTAATAAGAACATGGTTAATCTACTCCAGGGCTCTACTCCATGTTCTTGCAGACTCCTTGTATCCCTCCACACCTTTCTTGGTTAGGGAATTGCAGAAATTCACTGCCTGCTGAGAGAAGACATTACTTTGCATCTCAGATTAAAATCAATGTTCCTTATTTGGTATGTGTGGCTCCGAGTTCGAGACTCCACCCAGGAGTGTAAACATCTTCTCAACAGCTACCTTATCCAGACCTCTCTGTGTATTGCATTTGTTTGGCAGTATCACTCCACATTCATTTAAACCACAATGAATAATCGCCTCACCATTTTGTAGATTCTCAATAACTCAACCCTTTCAACCAGGAAGTTGCCTAATTATCCAACCTAGCTATTTGCTGCATCAGCATTTTGTCTTTATGTTTCATACACAGGAACACTCCAATCTCTTCGTACTGCTCTTTTTCTTGAAGCCCTCTCCATTAAAGAACAGCCTGCATTTTGATTCTCATTGTCATCCACAAACCCGGATGTATATTGCACTCAGCTCCCTCCTTCATACTATCAGTATAGAGTGTAACTATCTGATGCCATCGAACTTATATTTACGCTGCTCCAGCAAATACACGTTTGTCATAAATATCCTTTAATTCTGGCTCTCTGATTTCTAAGCGTTAACCAAACATGTTAACTCATTATCCGTCATCCTACAAGCTGTAAGAACTTTTATTTTGTAATACCTTGTGGAAAATCTCTGGAAATCTCGATTCTACCAGATCCCCTTCAATTATGTCCGCTTGTTACATTTTCAGGCATCTCTAGAAAGACTTTGAGATTTTAAACACTCTGTGTCAAAACGTTGCCCCTTCGTCCATTTTAAATTTTCCCTCTTTCACCATAAACCTATGCCTTTTATGGCTGAAATCGCTCATCCCATGGAAAAAAATCTTGGCTATTCACCCTATCCAAACCTCTCATGATTTTATAAACTTCTATAATGTCACCCTCAACCTTCTACACTCCACCCAATACTAACTTCAAAAATAAGCATAAAAAAACACTGCAAATTTGAAGCAATATTAAACATGACAGGTCAACAATACCCAGCCCAAACTTCATACTGTTATTTATTTTCCTCCATATTACGGTACTAAGGCAGCATGAAACGCTTACTTCTGCCAATAAGGAGTCACGCACCTGAATTCCTTTGTCTAAAGAGGGTGATGACCTCGACAGTGAAAACGTATTTATGGCCAGATCGAGAAAATGCCACATAATCAACATTCTCGCTCTTGGCCTCCATATGACCTTGTACGGTTTTGTCTTCTTTATCTTGCACTCAGTAGAGAGAACCCCTTTCCCCCATTCACATCTGAATTTAAACCCGTTTTACGTTTTCTTCTCGTTCACCACTGCTAAAAACCCGTTTATCTTTCCCAAAATCTCTTTTCCCTGTCATCCATCCCCCACCTCTGGCAAGGGGTTAAAAAGCCCATTTTCCAATCCTTTTCAGTTCTGAACAAGTGCCACACTAGACTTGAATCGCTAACTCTGTTTCTCTGTCTTTGATATGCTGCCAGACCTTATGAGTTTCTCCAGAAATGAATAGGTGCGGTAAAAATGTTCAACTAAACGAATAGCGATGGATACTGGAAACAAAACACAAAAAATGTGGAGAAACTGAGAGCTTTGTAGAGGGTCACTGGACCTGAAAGTTTAACTCTGCATTCACTCCAGAAGATGCTGCATCATCTTCAGCAGTTCCTTCAGCATTTTCTGTTTTTGAACAATTTCCAAAGAAGTCTGTCAAACTTGCCCAAACATCCTGTCCAACATGGAGGGCCGTACACTGGGAACTGAACGATAATGCATGGCGACAAGGTCCTTGACTCTGAAACTGCATAAGGCTGGCTTCACTGACACTAAGGAGCTCTTAATCACGGTCAGGAAGAAAAACAGACGGAAACATATTCACTTCAAACACAGAAGATGGAATTACGGAAAGGAAAAGGTACAGATTGAGGTAAAGTAACAAATTGGAGGCGTGATACCAAGGAGAGACTTTCAGCAGAATGAGAATATGAAAATGGAAGTATTACCACATCAGAAAACAAACATCAGTTACCTTTTTGGTAGATACAATGGCAACACACTCAATCCTTAAATTTGGCCAGTTTAAACAACGACGCAAATAAAGATGGGTGAAATGTTCCTGAGCACAATGGGTGCATCAGGAGTCGTGGTGCGGGAGAGATTTTGCGCACCTCTATTGTGCGAAACTAGTAACGGGGACGCATTCAAATTCTCCTTCTTGTTATCGGAATTTTGCCTTTTAAAACTGATGGGTCGGGATCTCATATGGAAAATGCGGTTAGACGTGCTCAGTACTCCGATGGGCTTGCAGATAATTCAAAGGGAAGATTTACCAGCGTAGGGTGTAAAATATGATCCACGATCCCTGATATATGTCTATGAATGGCGTTTAAGCCTGAGAGCGATAAGTTGAGTGAGCGATTCACTCACCCTGGAAGCAATCAACCGTGTTAACCCCATTAACACCGATTTTCGTTCTGGAGATATGCTACACCACACAGCACACATACACCATGATGGCCCTGACAAACCATATGAGAAGGATTGGTTCAGCAGATTTGTTAAACCAGACCACTTATTATTGTGCCAGTTTTATTGGAGTGATGACAGATGTGGAGTCAGTGTGAACGTATCTGAGGTATCTGTAACAGCAAGCAGACCCTGTCTGTTTGATGTGGGAGGCTCCGCTCCTCACGTGTCACTGGCGAAGTCGTCTGGTGACAGGTGGCATGGT
>NW_025213845.1:0-182 GCF_004010195.1 Chiloscyllium plagiosum | reverse complement strand
TGGTGATTCAGTGTGGCTGTATTGGTGATTCAGTGTGGCTGTATTGACGATTCAGTGTGGCACCATTTTGACTTACCTCCGTTCCAATATGAGTTACGCCTTTTAGCGATGGTGTTCACTGAGTGCAGGTAATGGCTGTACCTTGTGTTTTCTTTTGGCAGAGTTTTTTATTGATGGACTGG
>NW_025213844.1:35123-36457 GCF_004010195.1 Chiloscyllium plagiosum | reverse complement strand
GGGGGGGGGGCATAGCTTTAAATTGAGGGGTGATAGATATAGGACAGATGTCAGAGGTAGCTTCTTTACGCAGGGAGTAGCAGGGGCTGTGGAACGCACTGCCTACAACAGTATAGACTCGCCAACTTTAAGGGCATTTAAATGGTCATTGGATAAACATATGGAGGAGGATGGAACAGTGTAGGTTAGATGGGCTTCAGATCGGTTCCACAGGTCAGAGCAACATCGAGGGCTGAAGGGCCTGTACTGTACTGTACTGTAATGTCCTATGTTCTGTACAGAATGGAGGAGCAGCCCCAAAGGGCCGAACGGCCTTCTCCTGCTCCTATGCTTCTGTTCCTCTCTGTTTTCTGGGTTGGCCCATCACCGTGTGGCTGTGTTCACTCCCCTTGTTTGGAAAGGGTTAATCCTGTTATTTCAGTTTCTGGCAATTTTCCAATTAATATATGGAGCACGATCATGACAATCAGAGGGGTGAGTGTGGGTGGCGGTGTATCAGTGACAGTACAGACCTGATGGGCCAAAGGGTCTGTTCTGCACAGTTCGACTCTGAGATGGAGGGAGCCAGTGTCATCTCTGACAGGGAGAGAGGATGAGAAATTCCATTCCATTCGCTTCTGACAGAGTTCCCCTTTAACAAATGAAACGCATTCTATTGACGAGGGGGTTCAGATTTTGTTAATTCTGACGGGAACGGCCAGAGTTAGCAACTGCTCGAACACAGCCGTTAGATAAGCGCACGGTGACTGAGGGCTAATCTCCTGATCTGGATTAAAGGCACTGACAGATGGTTGGCACTGTGCCAAGGAGAATCCCAACGTTCTGGGATTGATTCCTGACCTTTGCTGAGTTGGCAGCTTGTCGGCGCAGGGAGGAACTCGGGAATGTCCGTTTCCAATTGGCTCAGGGAGATGGGGAACATTCTAAACTTATCCCATCTGCCCGCACGTGCTCCATATCCCTCCATCCTCAGCCTGGTCATGGGTCTTCATCTTAAACAATCAACCTGTCCCTGCCAGTTTCTGTCTTCACTCATGTATATCCATGTATCGTTCACATGTTTACAGACATGCATTCACACACGTGTGCATGTCTCTAATGTGCTCTCTGACACACATCTTCATGTCTGCATGTTTGCTTATGTGTGGCTGTGTATTAACATGAACATGTCATCTCTGTCCGTATTCACAGGCGTTTACAGATGTGTGTGTCAGTATAGTATTTATTCAAGTGTGTGTGTCTATACTGTGTGCTCACATGTGAGCAAGTATCTGTACATGTGTATTCATTCACGTGTGCATGAGTGTGTGTGTGGGGTGTGTGTGTGGGGGGAA
>NW_025213844.1:28972-32348 GCF_004010195.1 Chiloscyllium plagiosum | reverse complement strand
CAGTGCTGAGGGAGTGGGCACTGTCGGAGGGTCAGTGCTGAGGGAGTGGGCACTGTCGGAGGGTCAGTGCTGAGGGAGTGGGCACTGTCGGAGGGTCAGTGCTGAGGGAGTGGGCACTGTCGGAGGGTCAGTGCTGAGGGAGTGGGCACTGTCGGAGGGTCAGTGCTGAGGGAGTGGGCACTGTCGGAGGGTCAGTGCTGAGGGAGTGGGCACTGTCGGAGGGTCAGTGCTGAGGGAGTGGGCACTGTCGGAGGGTCAGTGCTGAGGGAGTGGGCACTGTCGGAGGGTCAGTGCTGAGGGAGTGGGCACTGTCGGAGGGTCAGTGCTGAGGGAGTGGGCACTGTCGGAGGGTCAGTGCTGAGGGAGTGGGCACTGTCGGAGGGTCAGTGCTGAGGGAGTGGGCACTGTCGGAGGGTCAGTGCTGAGGGAGTGGGCACTGTCGGAGGGTCAGTGCTGAGGGAGTGGGCACTGTCGGAGGGTCAGTGCTGAGGGAGTGGGCACTGTCGGAGGGTCAGTGCTGAGGGAGTGGGCACTGTCGGAGGGTCAGTGCTGAGGGAGTGCCTCACTGTCGGAGGGTCAGTGCTGAGGGAGTGGGCACTGTCGGAGGGTCAGTGCTGAGGGTGAAAGCTGGAGGGTAGGCAGTGCAGTCCCTGTGCCCCTGTTATTGCCTGTTGTGGTGAATGGTACGGGAAAGTGAGCTGTGTGTTCAGTGGGTTCACAGGGATCGTTGCAAACGTTCAAGAAGTTGGAAATAAACCTGACAAAGAAATGAAAAGAACCCAGTTTCCCTGGAACTGTGGAACTTCAATCAGGATCTCAATCCATCTGAAAGTTTCGAACAGTCACTGTTCGCAATCGAGGTTAAAGATTTCAGTGCAAGCCGTGGCTCCCAGCCAAGGAATATGCAAACAGAATTACAGATCCCATGTGGTCAGACATCAGCTGGGGCGTGAGTGCTTTGAGAAGTGTTTAATGTGAGAAATACAGAGTGAACGAGGGGCAAGGGTGCAGGGTCTGTTGAAGTAGGTGAGGTACGGAGAGCGAGGAAAAGGCTACGAGGTGTGGGAGCTGGGGAAGGAGTCATCCTCTGGGATTGCCAAAGACCATCCCCTTCGCTGTCCATCACAGGGAGACTCTCCCCCAGCACAGAGGCAGCACTCTGTACGGAGGGACACTGTCCACCAATCAAACTTCTGCCCCTGTGATCCTACCCTCCCCACCTCACTCACTCCGCAACTCGTCTGCAATTACCCCCCCCTTTCCAAATTTGGGAATTGTTCCTGAATCTGCAGGACCCTGCAATCACAACCCTCCTTTCAGACCGTCTTCACAAAAAAAACTCCCATCATCTTCCACTCGGATTCTTTCCAATCAGTTCCAATCCATGCTGCTTCCCTTCATTCACTCACAGGAAATTCACTGCCACAGAAGGCTGTGGAGACCAGGTCATGGAGGAGATTTAATACAGAGAGAGGTCGGGGATCAAGGGTTACAGGGAGCAAGCAGAGAATGGGGTTAAGAAACGTATCAGCCATGATTGAATGGCAAAGCAGACTGGATGGGCTGAATGGCCTAATTTCTGCTCCTATGTCTTATGAAGGCACCGTTGGTGGGCCCAGCATTTATTGCCCATCCCTAGTTGCCCCCTTGAGAAGGGCTGCCCCTTGTCCTTCTCGATGGAAGTGGCCGTGGGTTTGGAAGGTGCTGCCTGAGGATCTTTGGTGAGTTTCTGCAGGGCATCTTGTAGATGGTGCACACTGCTGCTACTGAGCATCGGTGGGGGAGGGAGTGGGTGTTTGTGGATGTGGGGCCAATCAAGTGGGGGCTGCTTTGTCCTGGATGGTGTTGAGCTTCTTGCGTGTTTGTTGGGGCTGCCCCCATCCAGGGCAAGTGGGGAATATTCCCTCACACTCCTGACTTGTGCCTTGGAGATGGTGGACAGGCTTTGGGGGGTCAGGAGGGGAGTTACTCGCTGCAGGATTCCCAGCCTCTGACCTGCTCTTGTAGCCACTGAGTTTATGTGGTGAGTCCAGTTGAGTTTCTGGTCAATGATAACCCCCAGGATGTTGGTAGTGAGGGATTCAGTGATGGTAACACCATTGAATGTCAAGGGGTGGTGGTGAACAAAGAACACAGAAAATTACAGCACAGGAACAGGCCGTTCGACCCTCCAAGCCTGTGTTGATCCAGCTCCTTGACCTAAACCTGTCACCTACTTTCTAAGGATCCATATCCCTTTGTTCCCTGCCCATTCATGTATCTGTCTAGATACATCTTAAATGAGGCTATCGCTCCCTCCCATCACCTCCGCTAGCAACGCATTACAGGCCCCCACTACCCCTCTGCGTAAAGAACTTTACACACATATCTCTCCTAAACCTTTCCCCTCTCACTTTGAATTCGTGACCCCTTGTAATTGAGCCCCCTACTCTGGGAAAAAGCCTCTTGTTATCCACCCTATCTATACCTCTCATGATTTTGTAGGCCTCACTCAGGCCCCCCCTCAACCTTCATCTTTCCAATGAAAATAATCCTAACCTACTCAACCTCGCTTCATAGCTAGCACCTTCCATACCAGGCAACATCCTCGTAAACCTTCTCTGCACCCTCTCCAAAGTGTCCACATCCTTTTGGTAATGTGGTGACCAGAACAGTACACAGTATTCCAAATGCGGCCGAACCAAAGTCTTACAGAACAGTAACATGACCTGCCAACTCTTGTACTCAATACCCCGTCCAATGAAGGAAAACATGCTGAATACCCTCTTGACCACTTGTTGGAGTTAGTCATTCTCTCTTATTGGTGATGGTCATTGTCTGGCATTTGTGTGGCACCAATGTTACTTTTCATTTGTCAGCCCAAACTGAATATTGTCCAGATCTTGCTGAATTTGAATGTGGACTGCTTCAGTATCTGAGGAGTCACGAATGGCGCTGAACACTGTGCAGTCATCAGCAAACATCCCTATTTCTGACCTTATAATGGAGGGAAGGTCGTTGATGAATCAGCTGAAGGGGGCTGGGTTGAGGAGACTACCCTGAGGGACTCCTGCAGAGATCTCCTGGAGCTGAGATAACTGATCTCCATCAACCACAACCATCTTCCTGTGTGCCATGTATGTCTCCGACCAGCGGAGAGTTTGCCCCCTGATACCCACTGACACCAGGTTTGCCAGGGCTCATTGATGTCACACTTGGTCAAATGCAGCCTTGATGTCAAGGGCTGTGCCTCCCCCCTCCCCTCTGGAATTCAGCTCTTTCATTAATGTTTGACCCAAGACTGAAGCAGCAGAAGAAACCTCACCATTCCATAGCACTCCCTCAGCACTGACCCTCCGACAGTGCGGCACTCCCTCAGCACTGACCCTCCGACAGT
>NW_025213844.1:20674-23159 GCF_004010195.1 Chiloscyllium plagiosum | reverse complement strand
GCTGGCAGGTGGGACTAGATTGGGTTGGGATATCTGGTCGGCATGGACGGGTTGGACCAAAGGATCTGTTTCCTTGCTGTACATCTCTATGACTCTACAGTATGGTAGGTATGTGCTCTGAGGAAGGGTCCAGGCTAATGTAATGTATCTACTCTATTTCTCAATCCCCGAAGGACCTCAAAATGGGTTTATGCCAGCCTTAATAAAGCAGAGTCACTATTTCGAAGACTTTATTTACAACTTGCTGTGCTCTTCCTGCCTGTCTCACGCGTGGACTGTGTTTTTGTACTGAAGTGCACCATCCTACAGTTATCTGGACTGTAACTCATTCATCAATCCAACTCTTCTCCCAGCTTATGAACAGGGGGGTGTCTGTACGTTGGAAGATAAACAGGAAGGAACCACAACAACATGGAAAGCTCACTGCACGGAAATGATCTGGGGACAGTGAGGGGTGCAGGTGCTGCAGATCAGAGTGGAGAGTGTGGTGCTGGAAAAGCGCAGCAGGTCAGGCAGCATCCAAGGAGCAGGAAGTTCATACCCAGTATACCTGAACACCAGGGGACCATGCCTTTGAGGTGAGCTTCCTGAGTATTAAGGGAATAACATGGAAAATCTGAAAACCAGAATGGGAGCAGCCTCATCCTATCTGTGATACAGAGACAGCCACCGGAAAGGCCAAGCTCAGCATGTACAGTGCTCCAAGGCAGATGGTGTGACAGTGTCCAGTGAGACAGCCTCACACAGGACACCTCACACCTTCAATGCATTATCTGGTCCAACATGGCTCTATTGTTAAAGTTCACTTGAGAATGTAACTTTAAGAAAGTTCTGGGATTTACAGACGAAGGAGCTGAAACCAATATGCCCATTCCGAAACAGGAGAGACTTAACAAACAATTTGGGTCTTTTTCAATATATAATTTCAGTTACATCACACTGTAAACTTTTGCTATAAATCCTGTGTTTTACAATCTTATACTCCACAACCACCCGATGAAGGAGCAGCGCTCCGAAAGCTAGTGCTTCCAAATAAACCTGTTGGGCTATAACCTGGGATTGTGGGATTTTTAACTTTGCAGGGAAATGGACATCAAAGTCCACCATGTTGGCCAACAAGTCAAGGTCGTGAACTCTGAACCCTCTGGAGGGCGTCATTCCCAGCAACTACACAGACACCTCCTCCCTCCCTCCCCCACATCTCAAGATCTTCCCCCTTCCCCCTTCCCAAACCAAACTCCCTGTAGCCTCATTATTGGTCCAGAAATTTCTATAAATGGAAAGAGCCACCACGGCTGAGTGACTCAGAAAATATTCCAGGAAATATCTGCTTTTCTAATGAACAGAGAGAGAGACACAGAGAGAGAGAGAGAGAGAGAGAGAGAGAGACAGAGACAGACAAAGGCAACGTGATCATGATTGAGATCCTTGCATCATACCCCAGTGAAATGATTCCCAGGAAATCTCTTAAAATATGGCTTTTCCTCCTGAAGTGGTGTTAGTTCACTCTCCAAATGAGATAGAGAATGTTTCGGACAAGGGAACACAGAGTCAGGAGAATGCCATTCAGCCCCTCGAGTCTGCTCCACCATTCAGTGAGATCATGGCTGATCTGTGGCTGAACTCTATATCCCTGCCTTGGGCCCTTATCCCTTGTTAATCTTGCTCATAGAGTCACGGCTGATGGTGGAATTTCAATTAAATAAAAAATCTGGGATCAGGAATGGACTCAATGGGCCAATTGGCCTACTGCCACACTACATGAGTTGATCGTCGGAAAAGCCCATCTGGGTCACTAATATCCTTCAGGGAAGGAAACTGCCATCCTTACCTGGTCTGGCCTACACGTGACTCCAGACCCACAGCAATGGGGTCGACTCTTAACTGCCCCCTGGGTAATTAGGGATGGGGTAATAAATGCTGGGCTGACCAGCAATACCCTCATCCCGTGAGTGAAGAAACAAAGGATGCACTGCAGAAAAGATCCTCAGGCAGCACTTTCCAAACACACGACCACTTCCATCTAGAAGCACAAGGGCAGCAGATCCATGGGAACACCACCCCCTGCAAGTTCCCCTCCAAGCCCCTCACCATCCTGACTTGGAAATATATCGTCGTTCCTTCAGTGTCGCTGGGTCAGAATCCTGGAATTCCCTCCCTAAGGGCATTGTGGGTCAACCCACAGCACGGACTGCAGCGGGTCAAGAAGGCAGCTCACCCCCACCTTCTCAAGGGGCAACTAGGGATGGGTAATAAATGCTGGGCCCAGCCAGTGACCCCCACATGCTGTGAAGACATTTTCCAAAACGATTCAAGACCTGCACCAGTCATGATTTAGTTTAATGATAGAACAGGTTTGGGGGAGGAGGGGGGGATGAATGGCCTCCTTTCTCTCCCTTCCCACAGTCTTTCCAGACACCTCTGTTTATCCGCTTATATACAACAATGCAGGGGACGGGGGGTGGGGGGGAGGAGACAGAGAGAG
>NW_025213844.1:14375-19762 GCF_004010195.1 Chiloscyllium plagiosum | reverse complement strand
GAGAGAGAGACAGAGAAAGAAAATGAGAGAGAGAGAGAGAGACAGAGGGGGAGAGAGGGAGGGGGGAGAGAGAGAGAGAGAGAGAGAGGGAGATCTGGCAGAGATGCAATCCCTTCAACTCAGGGGTCCAGCATTAACAGAGATCGGTGAAAGTTTACAACAGAGACAGATGTTGAGAATCTGTGTCTGTGCAAGTCAACTGAGAGAGACAGCAGCTAATGCGGGCCGGGCAGCCTCCGTGGAGAGACAGCAAGCTAACATTCTGAGTCTGGATGTCTCTGCGTCGACTCTCCTGCACCTCGGCTGCTGTGCTTGTCCAGCGCCACACATTTCGGCTCTGACCCTCCAGCATCTGCAGCCCTCACTGTCTCCAGGATGTCGCTTTCAGATTCCTGAATCTGCAGCAATTTGCAGCAAGACAGCAGAGAAACGTGCTCGGGTTCGAGAGAGTTAAGGCCGATCGGATAGGCAGAACCCAAACTGGAACAAGATACAGCTCACCGAGCTGGACCAGACACAACAGACAGCATGAGACTGTATTTTGGCTGCAGCATCTGTAAAGTGTTCTCAAATCAGTCGGACAATCAGCTCTAATGTTATATTTTGACGTCAAGTAATCAGGTTGGCAGCTTGGCACAAAACACAAGCACAGAAATCTACCACAACATCAGTAATGTATAACACAGAAACTTCATCACATGAACATTCACCCCCATCCCAACACAACAGGAACGCAACACAGGAGGCCATTTGTACCATCACACCTTGACTCGCTCTGCTATCCACTGAGTCACTCACTTCCTGCTCTGCCCCCACCGCCTGGCAGTTTTACGTTGACAAATTATTTATCCGGTTTTTTTTGCAAAGTTCCTGTGCAATCTGCTTCTCAACAAAACCAGAACAGCGGCTGCTGTCAGTCAGAAACAAAAACGGAAATTGCTGGAAAAGCTCAGCAGGTCAGGCAGCATCTGTGGAGAGAAATCAGAGAAACCAACTTGACCCGGAATTTTAAATCTGATTCTCTCCACAGACACTGCCAGACCTGCTGAGCTTTTCTAGCAATATTTGTTTATGTTTGCGATTCCAATTCCCTCTCACTCCGATCACTCCACTCAGATCCCCTCGAGTAGATTCTGGAAATCCCAATGATAATCGGGTTGAGGCCCTCACCCCCAGAGTTGGGGTGGGGTCAGAAGGTCCGGAAGCAGCGTTCCCCAGATTGGCACTGAGTCACACTGGCTCTGGTTTGGTAGTGAATGGTGATTCCCACACCATCACCATCCAGCCAGCTTCTATTCCCGGGGTTCGGAACGCCGGCGTGTGGGTTTAAGGGGAGCAGAGGGCTTAATTGCAAGATTTTGTGGAATTCACTCTGCCTTTCTCCACCCCCTTGCTCTTGCCCCCACCCCCACCCGCCGTTGGATTCCTAAATCTGTCGCTCCATTGATGAGTTCCGGACAACACTCACACGGGATCAAAACTCGAAACTGACCCGTTCCTCCCTCAACAGTCGAGGGGACAGTCAGGATTGCAGATGCTGGAGATCAGAGTCGAGAGTGTGATGCTGGAAAAGCACAGCAGGTCAGGCAGCATCTGATGAGCAGGAGAATCGACGTTTCGGGCATAAGCCCTTCAGCAGGAAGGAGCTGATTCCTGATGAAGGGTTTATCCCCGAAACGTCCGATTCTCCTGCTCCTCAGATGCTGCCTGACCTGCTGTGCTTTTCCAGCATCACACTCTCGACTCCCTCCACAGTCTCCCCTGGATGTTGTGTGGGGCTCTCTACCTTCAGTAGAATACTTGCATTGTACCTGATGAAGTGGGACTTCTGTTTGCTCTTGTTCGTTAGGATGAGATGTGGTATCGACTCCGAGAGCAAAGAGAGGTCACACTGGGGCTGTACAGGACTTTGGATCAGTCACGGCTGGAGGACTGTGTGCAGATTTGGTCCCCCACGCTACAGGAAGGATGTGATTGTAGTGGAGGGGGTGGGGGGAGATTCACCAGGATGCTCCCTGGGATGGAGCAGTTCAGCGACAGGGAGAGGCTGGATAAGCCCTGGTTCTTTTCATTGGAGCAGGGATGGCTGAGGGGGATCCTGATAGAGGGGTATAAGGTTGTGAGTTGCCTTCCTAACTACTGACTCAACCGACAAGTTTACTTTGAGAGAATCCTGGACTAGAACTCCCAAGTCTCTTTGTGCTTCAGACTTCTGAATTTTCTCCCCATTTAGAAAATAGTCCATGCCTCTATTCTTCCGAATGAAGTGCAGGACCTCACACTTTCCCATGTTATACTCCATCTGCCACTTCTCTGCCCACTGTCTTCGCGTGTCCAAATCCTTCTGCAACCTCCCCGCCTCCTCAGTGCTACCTGTCCCTCGACCCATCTTTATATCATCTGCAAATGTAGCCAGAGTGCCCTCAGTTCCTTCATCTCGATCGTTAATGTATAAAGTAAAAAGTTGTGGTCCCAACACTGAGCCTTGCTGAACACCACTTGCCATCGGCTGCCATCCTGGGGAGGATCTTTTTTTCCCCACACTCTACTTTCTGTCAGACAGCCCAACGTCTATCCATGCTAGCACTTTGCCTCTGACACCATGGGCCCTTATCTAACTCAACAGCCTCCTGTGCGACACCTTGTCCAAGGCCTTCTTGAAATCCAGGTAGATAACATCCATTGACTCTCCTTGGTCTAACCGGCTTGTTACTTCCTCAAAGAATTCTCGTAGATTTGTCAGGTATGATCTCCCCTTGATGAAACCATGGTAAAAGTCGTGCTTTTACACTGTAACATGCCGCAGGAGTGGTAATCCAATAAACCTACACTCCAAAGCTGGAAGAAACTGTTGGAACCGTTTGGTTCCAGAGAAAGTCTTAAGTGAAGGAAAAGAGACAGAGAGAGTTATGAAGGGGACCCCATTGTTCTGGTCTCAGGGTTATCGAAGACACAGCCAACAGTCACGGGATTAAAACAGGTGGTGATCAAGGGGAGGAACTGAAAAGGCACAGAGATCCCAGAGCATTGTCAGACAGGATGAGGTTACAGGGTGAGGTTGTGGAGGGATTGGAAAAGGAAGATGAGAATCTTAACCTGGAGTGGGGAGGTGGTGGGTGGAGCATGGAGAGAGGGTGTACAACAGGAGACAGGATGTTTGACTCCCAGAATGATAGAATGGTCCAGCATGAGGGATAACAAAGACACTGGGAAGCTCAGAGAGACACAGGGACCTTGGGATGTGTGTCCACAGATCGCTGAAGGTGACAGGACAGGCTCGTAGCCCGAATGAAGATACCAGACAGGACACTTGCCTTAATCAGTCATGGCATAGGTTATAAGAGCAGGGAGGTCATTATGGAGTTGTACAGGACTTTGGGGAGGCCTCAGCTGGTCATAGAATCAGAAAATCCCTACCATGTGAAAGCAAGTCCTTTGGTCCAAACTGACCCTGTGAAGAGCATCCCATCCAGACCCAGACCCCTACGTTATCCCTGTATTCCCCATGGCTAAACCACCCAGTCCGCATACCCCTGAACACTATGGGGCAATTTCCCGTGGCCGATCCACCCTGACCTGCACATCTTTGGACTGTGGGAGGAAACCCCACGCAGACACAGGGAGAAAGTACAAACTCCACACCAACAGTCACCCGAGGCTGGAATCGGACCCGAGCCCCTGGCGCTGGGAGGCAGCAGTGCTAACCACTGAGCCACCGTGCCACTCTATAGGAAGGATGTGATTGTAGTGGAGAGGGTGAGGGGGAGATTCCCCAGGATGCTTCCTGGGATGGAGCAGTTCAGCGACAGGGAGAGGCTGGATAAGCCTCTTTTCTTTGGAGCAGGGAAGGCTGAGGGGGATCCTGATAGAGGGGTATAAGGTTCTGAGGGGCAGGGGCAGGCGGATGGGAAGCAGCTGGTCCCCTTAGTCGAAGGGTCAATAACAAGGGGGCATCACTTTAAAGTGAAAGGCAGGAGGTTTGGGGGGGACTTGAGGAACACCTTTTTCACCCAGAGGGTGGGAGGGGGGGATTCTGGAATGCTCTGCCTAGGAGGGGGAGGTTGAGGAGGGGAACCTCACAACATTTAAAAACAACTTGGACGAATGCTCAGCGGGTCAGAACGTTCAAGGCCGAGTGTGGGAGAGTGGGGCTAGGGTAGGCAGGCGTGTATTCTTAATGGTACGGACCCGATGGGCCGAAGGGCCTGTTTGCTACAGTGCGATTCTCAGATTTGCTGTCAGTCAGGCGCAATGTCCCCTCCCCACAGACCTCAGAGTTTGTCACGGAGAAACGGAGTGGGGGGTGTGGAGGGGGATCCAAAATCCAATCTAACCTCCTGCAGGTCATGCTGCTAGTGACCCCAGTCAGATGGAGACCGTGATCTTTGCAGCATTGTGATCTGCTGATGATCCCACGATCCTCCTAAAGGGATAGCGCAGACTAAAGTTACACCGTCCATCATAAAGCTCCAAATTGCTACCCAGCAACTAATTACACATGAAACAACTGAAAACGAATCCAACGTAAACGCAAGAGTTTATCTGCAGAATAATCCCCTTCATCCAGAAGCAATACTTGTGCTACATTCCAAGAGAGTTTTTATGTATTTGGCTACAGGATACTCAGATGCTCAATAATCTTTGGATCAGCCTTCCATCATTCCCCCCCCCAGGGTCTGCAAACATCCAAAATAACAAATATTTCGCATCACCTCCCATGACCTCAAAGTGTCCCAAAGTACATTACAGCCAACTCAGGCTTTCTGAACCGTTGTCATATTTCTGACATTGGTACAGACTACTTTGAAAATACTGTGAAAGTGACACGCTCCCACTACCCCCGACACCCCCCCCCCCCACCCCCAACCCCAGGACTCTGAGCTTGTGAAGAGTGTGACATCATCAGTCTATTGGGGCTCAAGGGGTCAAGGGAAACAGGGAGTGGATGGAGAGGGTGGAGCTGAACCAGAGGGAGCTTGACCAGATGGGCCAATGGGCTGAGGAGTGGCAGATGGAGTTTAATTCAGATAAATGTGAGGTGCTGCATTTTGGGAAAGCAATTCTTAGCAGGACTTATACACTTAATGGTAAGGTCCTCGGGGGTGTTGCTGAACAAAGAGACCTTGGAGTGCAGGTTCATAGCTCCTTGAAAGTAGAGTTGCAGGTAGACAGGATAGTGAAGAAGGCGTTTGGTATGCTTTCCTTTATTGGTCAGAGTATTGAGTACAGGAGTTGGAAGGTCATGTTGCGGCTGTACAGGACATTGGTTAGGCCACTGTTGGAATATTGCGTGCAATTCTGGTCTCCTTCCTATCGGAAAGATATTGTGAAGCTTGAAAAGGTTCAGAAAAGATTTACAAGGATATTGCCAGGGTTGGAGGATTTGA
>NW_025213844.1:12021-13481 GCF_004010195.1 Chiloscyllium plagiosum | reverse complement strand
GGGTAGAGATTGGGGGTTGTGAGGTTATGGGTTGGTGGTTGGGAGATTAAGGGTTGGGAGGTTAGGGTTTAGAAGTTGGGAGGTTAGGGGTTGGAGGTTAGGGGTGGGAGTTTGAGGTTGGGCTAGGGATGGGACTAGGTATTAGGGATTAAGCGTTGGGTTTGGAAGTTGGGGGCTAGGATTAGGCAGTTAGTGTTGGGGTTGGGTGTTGGGTTGGGGTTATGGCTTGGGTTTGGAGGTTGGGAGTTATGGGTTGAGGATTAGGGTTAGAATGGGCTCAGATTAGGGGTTGGGTTTAGGTTTAGGTTTGGGGGGTTAGAATGGGTTTGGATTAGAGATTGGGTTTAGGTTTGGGCATTGAGTTTAGGTCTGGGGGGGGTGGTTTGAATGGGTTCTCTGTGACCATTGCAAATGTGTTTGCTCCCCACCAAGCCCCTCTCTCCCCCCTCCCCCACCCGCCAGGACCTGAATTCCATGTTGGGGTCGGAACATTCCCAGAGCGACTGGGCATGTGTGTTTTGTTCAGGAAGTGCATTCCGTTTCCAATTGAAGCCACATTTGGAACTCATGACTTCATTAGTAAAGAGCCCGGAGCATTGAGAAACTAACACGGGGGCCTGATGGAATCCATCTGCTGGCTTCCCATTGGTTAGCAGCTCATTCCCGTCAATCGCTATTAATCACAACATTTATTAAAAACAATACAAACGCTTTACACATCCAATAAACCGCACTCAGACGTCTTTGGAGAGATTCTGCTGAGCTACGTTGCCCGAGGCATTTGCAATATTTCAGCTCCCTCCTCTCTCCGTCTCTCTCGAAGGCACTTACACCTTCACTACCTAAGGAGGTTAAATAAATACGTCACTATCAAATTCAGACTGGCTTTCCCACCCAGTCACACGGCCTGCCTTTACCTCCCCCCACCCTCCGGTACAGACTCCCACTCGTCACTCTTCTTTCTCCCCACACTAGTCTCAATCTCCACAGGACAGGGTTTTATTGAGATGCCCTTCACCTTCAGAACAGACACAAATAAAAGCAAAATACAGCTGATACTGAAGGACCGAAAGTGCTGGAGAAATTCAGCGGCTCTGGCAGCATCTATGGAGAGGGAAACTGTGCTGATGTTTTGAGTCCAATGTGACTCCTGTTTGGAACTGAGAGGAGCTGGATCTGGACAATGCCTGCCATTTTAATAAAACCACATTGCTCCCAAAGAACAAAGAAAATTTACAGCCCAGGAACAGGCCCTTCGGCCCTCCAAGCCTGAGCCGATCCAAATCCACTCTCTGAACCTATCGCCCAATTCCTAAGCATCTGTATCCCTCTGCTCCCCACCTACTCATGCATCTGTCCAGAAGCATCTTAAATGAATCTACCGTGCCTGCCTCTACCACCTCTGCTGGTAACGCGTTCCAGGCACCTACCACCCTCTGTGTGAAGTACTTGCCGCGTGT
>NW_025213844.1:8096-10854 GCF_004010195.1 Chiloscyllium plagiosum | reverse complement strand
TGCTCCAGAGAAAACAGCCCCAGCCTGTTCAGCCTCTCCCTGTAGCTCAAACCCTCCAACCCTGGCAACATCCTTGTAAATCCTTTCTGAACCCTTTCAAGTTTCACAACATCTTTCTGATAGGAAGGAGACCAGAACTGCACGCAATATTCCAACAGTGGCCTAACCAATGTCCTGTACAGCCGCAACATGACCTCCCAGCTCCTGTACTCAATACTCTGATAAATGAAGGAAAGCATACCAAACGCCTTCTTCACTATCCTATCTACCTGTGACTCCACTTTCAAGGAGCTATGAATCTGCACTCCAAGATCTCTTTGTACAGCAACACTCCCTAGGACCTTACCATTAAGTGTATAAGTCCTGCTAAGATTTGCTTTCCCAAAATGCAGCACCTCGCATTTATCTGAATTAAACTCCATCTGCCACTTCTCAGCCCATTGGCCCATCTGGTCCAGATCCTGTTGCAACCTGAGGTAACCTTCTTCGCTGTCCATTACACCTCCTATTTGTGGGATCTTGCTGAGCAGTGCCGCGTTTATTCTGTGAACTCAAGATGGGCTGAGCTGGTGAATCGCGGGAGGAGGCCATTGGGCCCACAGGCCTGAGCTAACCTCCTCCATTTTCCCCCCATATTCCTAGGAACTACATAAATGCACCCGTTTCTTTCTTCAAATGAGCATGTGGCAACTGGCCTTTCTTCAAGGAGTTCCCTGTGAACTTTGCTGCCTCCCAGCGCCAGGGTCCCAGGTTCAATTCCAGCGTCGGGGCGACTGCCTGTGTGGAGTTTGCACATTCTCCCCGTGTCTGTGTGGGTTTCCTCCGGGTGCTCCGGTTTCCTCCCACAGTCCAAAGATGTGCAGGTCAGGGTGGATTGGCCTTGGGAAATACAGGGATAGGGTAGAAGGAGAGTCTGGGTGGAATACTCTTCAGAGGTAGGTGTGGACTTGAAGGGCTGAGTGGCCTGTTTCCACACTGTAGGGATTCTATGTACAGATCTAACTGTTCCCGCACAGTCTACATATCCCTCGGAGTGGGAAAGGTTAAGAGTGGACTGCATACCACCCAAAATCCCCCAGTAACCCACCTCCGAATTACGGCAAAGTATTCATTCATTCCCCTTTTGCAGTTTAACCCCTGACCTATTTAAAATTCCCGATCCTGGTAGGAGGCAGATCCAGAGGGTCAGACGTGTAGAAGTGAGGAGACAGAGAAATGGTGAGGAACCCGAGAGGGGCTGCGTTACTGTGCAAGGGTCTCGCTTTCTGTGTGTGTGTGTTTTTTTTTCAAAAAAAAACCCTTCTGACATGTTATTCCTGCTGTCGGAATCTTGCTGGGTTCAGTCCCAGGAGCTGCCAACACACACACATATCCTGTGATTTTTGGAATGACTTTGCTCTGGGGTTGGAGACAGGAATTTAAAACAGAGCTCGCAAAGATTTTGACATTCCTGAATTGCGGAACAAGAAACAAAATCCAGCAATTGCAGGATTCCGCACATGAGGAGAAACCTCATAGTATCCCTACAGTGTGGGAGCTGGCCGTTCAGCCCATCCAATCCACACCAACCCTCCAAAGAGCATCCTACCCAATTCTTGTAACCATGCATTTCCCACGGCCAACCCACCCGGCCTGCACACTATGGGATAATTTCCCCATGGCCAATCCACCCTAACCTGTGCATCTTTGGAGTGTGGGAGGAAACCGGAGCACCCGGAGGAAACCCACGCAGACACGGGGGAGAATGTGCAAACTCCACACAGACAATCGCCCGAGGCTGGAATCGAACCAGAGTCCCTGACGCTGTGAGGCAGCAGTGCTAACCATTGAGCCACCATGCCTCCCCTTGCAAAAACAAAATCTGCTCCTTGCATCTCACCCAATGCGGGACCAGGGGTGAGGAACAAACAGTTAGATTCGAGGGAGTGACTGCAACAGCGTGGGTTCATTTCCCGCATCGCCTGAGATTACCAGGAAGGAATCTCCTTCCCAACCTCTCCCCTCACCTGAGGCACAGTGACCCCCTGGTTAAACCATCAAACAGTCATCTCACTCTGAGACAGCAGTCCCATGATCCTCTGGGTCTTTGCTCCCCTTCCTTAATTGCCCCTTGAACTCTGCTTCTCACTCGGCCATTTTGGGGGGCAGTGAAGAGTCAGAGAGCACGGAAACAGACCCTTCGGCCCAACCAGTCCATGCCAACCATAATCCCAAACTAAACTCGTCCCAGCTGCCTGCTCCTGGTCCATCTCCCTCCAAACCTTTCTTATCCGTGTACTTATCCAAATGTCTTTTAAACATTGTAAGTGTATCCGCATCCATCACTTCCTCATGAAGTTAATTCCACACGTGAACCACTGTCTGCGTCAAAAATGTTGCCTCCATGTCTTTTTTAAAATCACTCTCCTCTCATCTTAAACCTATGCCCCTTCATTTTGAAATTCCCCCACCCTAGAGAAAAGACCCCTGTTATGCACCTTATCCATGCCCCTCATGATTTTATAAACTTCCATCAGGTCACTCCCCCTCCCACTCTGCCGAGGACATGGAGGTCCTGGGCCTCCTTCACCGCCGCTCCCTCACCACCCGACGCCTGGAGGAAGAACGCCTCATCTTCCGCCTCGGAACACTTCAACCCCAGGGCATCAATGTGGACTTCAACAGCTTCCTCATTTCCCCTCTCCCCCCACCACCTCACCCCAGTTCCAAACTTCCAGCTCAGCACTGTCCCTATGACCTGTCCTACCTGCCTATCTTC
>NW_025213844.1:5318-8086 GCF_004010195.1 Chiloscyllium plagiosum | reverse complement strand
GCAGGTCAGGTGAATTGGCCATGCTAAATTGCCCGTAGTGTTAGGGAAGGGGTACATGTAGGGGTATGGGTGGGTTGCGCTTCGGCGGGGCGGTGTGGACTTGTTGGTCCGAAGGGCCTGTTTCCACACTGTAAGTAATCTAATCTCTCTGCCCTATCACCTCCATCCCCACCCAATTCACCTATTGTACTCTTTGCTACCTTCTCCCCAGCTTCACCCCCCCATTTATCTCTCCACCATGGAGGCTTCCTGCCTTTATTCCTGATGAAGGGCTTTTGCCCGAAACGTTGATTTTCCTGCTCCTCGGATGATGCCTGACCTGCTGTGCTTTTCCAGCACCACTCCGATCTAGACTTTGGTTTCTAGCATTTGCAGTCCTCACTTTAGCCGCTCTGAAAAATGTCCCAGCCTCTCCTTATTTCTCAAACCCTCCATTCCAAGTCAACATCCCAGTAAATAGTTTCTGAACCCTCTCCAGATTAATAATCTCCTTCCTATAACAGGGTGACCAGAACTGGACTCAGTATTCCAGAAAAGGCCTCACCAATATCCAGTACAACCTCAACATAACGTCAACCCCATTGCTGTGGGTCTGGAGTCACATGTAGGCCAGAGCAGGCAAATAGGGAATATTTTACTCTCCAAAGGGGCATTAGTGACCCAGATGGGGCTTTTACAAGAGTCAATGATAGTCGCACGATCATTGTTGTCAGGACTAGATTTCAGAGCCATTATTCATTGGACTGAAATTCCACCTGTTGCTGCAGTGAGATTAGAACTCACATCCTCACAGCATTAACCTGAGGCCTATGGATTACAGGCCAAAAGTTGTGACCCACCCTCACCTTCCTGAGGGAGAACGAATGAGCTGGGTCCTGCATCACTGACACCAACATGGCTCATTACCCTGAGTGCTCAGCTCCAGGATTCACCCCCTGCAAAGGCCTGGGAACACCACACTCCCTTTCACCACAAACGCCCAGAAACACCGATGGGAGAGAGGGAAACCGACACCATCGAGGATCAGTCTTTTACCAAACCAGAAACAAAGCAGAAGCTTCACCCGACAACATCAAGTACAGACCCCTACAATCTGAATATTACCTTAGCAAGGGAGCGCCGCACTGTCAGAGGGTCAATGATGAGGGAGTGCCGCACTGTCCGAGGGTCAGTGCTGAGGGAGTGCCGCACTGCACGAGGGTCAGTGCTGAGGGAGTGCCGCACTGTCCGAGGGTCAGTGCTGAGGGAGCGCCGCACTGTTGGAAGGTCAGTGCTGAGGGAGTGCCGCACTGTTGGAAGGTCAGTGCGGTGGGAGTGCCGCACTGTTGGAAGGTCAGTGCTGAGGGAGCACTGCACTGTCGGAGGGTCAGTGCTGAAGGGGTGCTGCACTGTCGGAGGGTCAGTGCTGAGGGAACTCGGTACCCTTGAAGAGTTAGGACTGAGGGAGTGCCATGGGAGAGGCCAGCTTTCAGGTCAGTGCTGAGGGAGCACTGCACTGTCGGAGGGTCAGTGCTGAGGGAGCGCCGCACTGTCGGAGGGTCAGTGCTGAGGGAACTCTGTACCCTTGATGAGTTAGGACTGAGGGAGTGCCATGGGAGAGGCCAGCTTTCAGGTCAGACTCCGGTCTGCCTTCTCAGGTCCGTGTGAAAGACCCTGTTAGAATGTGACGAGGAGTTGGTGGGTCAGTTATCCTCTGACCAACTCCACCATACAGATGACTGGGTGGGGGGCAGCATTATGTTGACGCTCCCTGTGGGATCTTTCTGTGCCCAATGCGGCTGCTGCGTTTGCTAGATTCTGACAGTGACAACACTCCAAAACATAGTCGGTGAAACATTTCAGGAACGATCCCGTAGAATATGTAAGGTGCTATATAAATGTAAGTTCTCTCTTTCCTGACACACCTTCCTGAACTCTGTTATGCAGCGTACAAATTCCCAGCTGTCTGGAGCCAGATAAAACCGTTCTGATATATTGCCATGTTCATATCCAAACTCAGTTGAAAGCTCTCAGACTCCAAACATATATCTGTGGTTTGTTCAATCTTCCCGTTATATTATACTGTTTGAAACGGTCAGACTCACCCATCCCGAACCCAACAGCTATTGACACTTGGTTAATGATCATGAGGAATGGGACACATTTCAAATGAAAAGCAAACCCTTCACACAGCCCTTTATCAATGTTCTCATTCCAACTGTACAGTGTGGAATATCAACGGGATCATTCCAAAGACCCATTCCCGATGGATATCAATGATGCCCAACACTTCAGAGCACGTTAAAGGTTGGAATGGAATTAGACGCTCCAGCTGTTTATATTTATAGCTATAGGGGTCAGGCAGACATTTACAATCACAATAATAGCTCGGGTTGTGAGTGAGACCAGAACTACGGAGCAGAAAGACAGGCACTAATACATTTACCACGGAATTTCAGAGGATTCCTGTGAAACCAGGGAGAGGTAAGAATGGGGATTTCACTTCGACAAAGAACAACTGAGACAAATAATTCCATTTTCATGGGGGTCACTGGCTGAGCACCAGCATTTTAACCCGTCCCTAGTTGCCCTTTGAGAAGGTGGGGGTGAGCTGCCTTAATGAACCGCTGCAGTCCATGTGCTGTGGGTTGACCCACAATGCCCTTAGGGAGGGAATTCCAGAAATCTGACCCAGCGACACTGAAGGGAAGGCGATATATTTCCAAGTCGGGATGGTGAGGGGCTTGGAGGGGAACTTGCAGGGGGTGATGTTCCCATGTATCTGCTGC
>NW_025213844.1:0-5216 GCF_004010195.1 Chiloscyllium plagiosum | reverse complement strand
TGAACCGCTGCAGTCCATGTGCTGTGGGTTGACCCACAATGCCCTTAGGGAGGGAATTCCAGAAATCTGACCCAGCGACACTGAAGGAACGGCGATATATTTCCAAGTCGGGATGGTGAGGGGCTTGGAGGGGAACTTGCAGGAGGTGGTTTTCCCATGTATCTGCTGCCCCGTGTCCTTCTAGATGGAAGTGGACGTGGGTTTGGAAAGTGCTGTCTGAGGATCTTTGGTGAGTTTCTGCAGGGCATCTTGTAGATGGTACACACTGCTGCTACTGAGCGTCGGTGGGGGAGGGAGTGGGTGTTTGTGGATGTGGGGCCAATCAAGTGGGGGGCTGCTTTGTCCTGGATAGTGTTGAGCTTCTTGAGTGTTGTTGGAGCTGCCCCCATCCAGGGCAAGTGGGGAGTATTCCCTCACACTCCTGACTTGTGCCTTGGAGATAATGGACAGACTTTGGGGGGTCAGGAGGGGAGTTACTCGCTGCAGGATTCCCAGCCTCTGACCTGCTCTTGTAGCCGCTGTGTTTATGTGGTGAGTCCAGTTGAGTTTCTGGTCAATGGTAACCCCCAGGATGTTGGTAGTGAGGGATTCAGTGATGGTAACACCATTGAATGTCAAGGGGTGGTGGTTAGAGTGTCTCGTATTGGTGATGGTCATTGTCTGGCATTTGTGTGGCGCCAATGTTACTTGCCACTTGTCAGCCCAAGCCTGGATATTGTCCAGATCTTGCTGCATTTGAACACATTTAAGGACAAGCTGATTAAACAAGGAAAAGGGGAAAGAGGGGAAGGAGACATTGATCAGGGTGGGAAGTGCTGGGGTAGAATGTAGACAGCAGCATGGCAGTGGGCTGAATGGCCTGTTTCTGGACTGCACCCTCAATGCTCAAACATCCTCTGAAAGACGCCATGATCCAAACAAAATCCCACAAACCTCACCCTCCCAATTCCCCAAACGGAATTATACACTGGCAACAAATCCAAGGATGAGAGGGTGAGTTTTCATTGATACAAGAAACTAGAGTCAGAGCGCTCCCTGCGTCAGAAACCCACTGAACTCAGCAGCTCAAACTCGCTCCTGAGCCAAACCTTCTCAATCTGCCCCGGGCCATGAGAGACAGAGTGTGACAGCACGACACGAACGATAGAATCAGCTGTGTATGTCCACTCTCAAGGAGACAAACTCTGCATTGTTATACCGCCTGTCCCACAACAGAATGCCTCAAAGACATTTACAGCCAATGAAGAACTTTAGCACAGCAGCTAGTGCTGTAATAGGAAACACAGCAGGCAAAACCTGCACAGCAGGATCCCACAGATAGCAACATCACAACACGCCCTCAGCACTGACCCTCCGACAGTGCCCACTCCCTCAGCACTGAACCTCCGACAGTGCCCACACCCTCAGCACTGACCCTCCGACAGTGCGGCACTCCCTCAGCACTGACCCTCCGACAGTGCCCACTCCCTCAGCACTGACTCTCCAACAGTGTGGCACTCCCTCAGCACTGACCCTCTGGCAGTGTGTGCTCCCTCAGACCTGACCCTCTGACAGTTCCCACTCCCTCAGCCCTGACCCACAGACAGTGCCCACTCCCTCAGCCCTGACCCACGGACAGTGCCCACTCACTCAGCCCTGACCCTCGGACACTGCCCACTCCCACAGCCCTGACTCTCGGACAGTGCCCACTCCCACAGCCCTGACCCTCGGACAGTGCCCACTCCCTCAGCCCTGACCCACAGACAGTGCCCACTCCCTCAGCCCTGACCCACGTACAGTGCGCACTCCCTCAGCCCTGACCCACGGACAGTGCCCACTCACTCAGCCCTGACCCTCGCACAGTGCCCACTCCCTCAGCCCTGACCCTCGGACAGTGCCCAATCCCGAAGCCCTGACCCTCGGACAGTGCCCACTCCCTCAGTCCTGACCCTCGGACAGTGCCCACTCCCTTAGCCCTGACCCTCAGACAGTGCCCACTCCTTCAGCCCTGACCCACGGACAGTGCCCACTCCCTCAGCACTGACCCTCCGACAGTGCGGCACTCCCTCAGCACTGACCCTCCGACAGTGCGACATTCCCTCAGCACTGACCCTCTGACAGTGCCCACTCCCTCAGCCCTGACCCTCGGACAGTGCCCACTCCCTCAGCCCTGACCCTCAGACAGTGCCGTGGTATGTTCCTGTGGCTTGTGATGAGTTTGAAGTTTTCTTTTTAAACTGAATCAGTCTGGAGTCACAGTGAGAGGGCAGTGGGGGGTGGGGGGCGGTGGGGGAGAAGGTTGTGAATGGACCCATCCTCATGGGGAACTCACCTCGATTAATGGTTTGCTGTCCACTATTGATCTGTGCTCCTTCTGGCATGGTGATCTTCTCAGGTCCAAGGGAACCTGGAGAAAACAAGAGGAATATTACATCAGACACTCGATTCATCCTCAATTTACAGGTGCACCATGGGACGTACCAGTTCCGGATGCACCATGGCCTGGTACAGCAGCTGCTCTGCCCAGGACGGTAAGAAACGACAGAGAGCTGTGAGCACAGCCCAGTCCATCGCACAAACCAACCTCCCATCCACTGGCTCTGTCTACACTTCCCACTGTCTCGGGAAAGGAACCTACATCATCAAAGACCCCGTCCCACCCTTGGTTATAATCGCTCCCACCCTCTTCCATTGGGCAGAGGATACAAAAGCTCAAACACACGGGCCGACAGGTTCAAGAACAGCCTCTCCCCTGCTGTTGTTAGGCTGCTGGATGGAGATTGATCATTGTCCCATGTACCCCAATACAGTGACAAGTGTCGTTTTGTGTGCTCTTCAGGCAGACCATACCATACAGAGTACGTCAGGGTAACAGAGCAGAGTGCAGAATACAGTGTTACAGCCACAGAGAGGGATTAGATTAGATTCCCCACAGTGTGGAAACAGGCCCTTTGGCCCAACCAGTCCACACCGACCCTCCGAAGAGTAACCCACCCAGACCCATTCCCCTGACCAATATTTACCTCTGACCAATGCACCTAACACTACGGGCAATTTAGCATGGCCAATCCACCCTAACCTGCACATCTTTGGACTGTGGGAGGAAACCGGAGCACCCGGAGAATCCCCACACAGACAGTCACCTGAGGGTGGAATCGAACCTAGGTCCCTGGCACCGTGAGGCAGCAGTGCTAACCACTGAGCCACCGTGCCAGCCCATTAACGTGATCAACATTAACATTTGAGAGCTTCAAAATAACAGCAGGGAAGAAGCTGTTGTTGTATCCGTGCACATCTATTCAAACGTTTTGATCTCCTCCCTGACAGTAGAGTGCTGAAGAGAGCAGACTGAGAGTGTTGATCAGTCAATGCCCCTTCTCTGTCGCTGTAACACTGCATTCTGCATTCTGTTCTATTACCCTGATGGACTGATGCAAGGAATAATTCAGAATCATGGAATCCCTATAGTGTGGAAGCAGGCCATTCAGCCCATCGAGTCTGCACTGACCTCACCTCCCCCACCCAAAACGAGTATCCCACTCAGACCCAGCACCCCTCCTCAATCCCCATAACCCTAGCCAATCCACCTAACCTACACAGACAGACCCTTCAGTACAACTCATCCACACCAACCAGATATCCTAAATCCCATTTGCCAGCACCCGGCCCATATCCCTCCAAAACCTTCCTATTCATATACCCATCCAGATGCCTTTAAAATGCTGTCATTGTCCCAGCCTCCACCACTACCTCTGGCAGCTCATTCCATACACACACCACCCTCTGTGTGAAAAGGTTGCCCCTTAGGTCCCATCTCTGGACTGTGGGAGGAAACCGGAGCACCAGGAGGATACCCACACAGACACGGGGAGGATGTGCAAACCCCACACAGTTGCCCGAGGGTGGAATCAAATCAGGGTCCGTGGCGCTGGGAGGCAGCAGTGCTTAGTGTGGAGTGTCACACAAAACAATACTTTTCACTGTATCTCGGTACATGTGACAACAATAAATCAATCAATGAACAACAGAGAAGGCCTGAGTTTAAGGTCTGACTCTCACTGTAACACTGCCCCTGGTTACCAGAAGGCAGTTTAAGAGAATATCTGTCATTACAGCTGAAGCCCATTAAGCTGTTAAACATGAGGGGAGCAAGACAAGGAGGGGGAGAAATTAAACAAAAATCCCTTACGGCAAATTGCTAATGTCGCTCTGAAGCTGAAATCTGGCATCTCTACCAGCTATCAGCTGCTGAATTGTTTCAAAAACAAATACATGTTTGTGGTCAAATGAGCTCACTCTTCAAATATTGGTGCCTGAAGACAGGGGAGGATTCGCTGAGCCCCTCAATCCCCGACTCCCTCTACCCTGTGCCAGACATTATCCGCTGTCCTTCCTGCACTCTCTGTTTTACGGAGCGTTTACCACATGCTGGGTTAGTAACCCGACAAACACCAGTTCAAATCCCATCAGCGTCGTTGGTGAATATGAGATCACTTCCCACAACTGCAAAGAGTAACAAATGAAATAACAGCTCTCGGTCAAACCGAATCCATCAGACTGACCCACCAAACTTCACCGGGTTGACTGACGTCTTTTAAGGAAGGTATCCTCCTAACCCAGTCATCATACCCAGACACGAACGTAAGACCAGAACAGGAGGAGGCCACTCAGCCCATTGAGTCTGCCCCGCCATTCAATGTGTTCCTGGCTGATCCGATAATTCTCAACTCCATTTTCCTGCCTATTCCCTATAACCCATGATTCCCCCTTCCTGATCAAAAATCTGTCTATCTCCAATCTTGAATATACTCAGTGACCCAGCCTCGATGGCCCCCTGTCCTAAAGAATTCCACAGATTCACTCCCCTCGAAGAGAGGCGATTCCTCCCCATCTCTGTCATCCATGTGTTAACCACTTACTCAGAGGTGATGCACTCTGCTCCTAGACTGTCCTAGATTCTTCTCCACATCTCCTCTGTGAAGTTGCCTCACAATCTTGTCTGCTTCATCCAGGTCACCTCTCATTCCAACGTGTACAGACTCAACCTCCCTTTGTAAGATAGTCCCTACACTCCCTTCTCTGGACTGCCTCCAATGACAGTCTCTCTTTCCTTTCATACAGGGTCCCAAAACTGTTCACAGAATTCCAGCCATGGTCTGACTAACACCTTGTACAGTTTGAGCATGGTTTAGTCAGGCAGAGGTGGCCACTGCAGATGCTGGAGACTAGAGTCAAGA
>NW_025213843.1:29922-36448 GCF_004010195.1 Chiloscyllium plagiosum | reverse complement strand
TCAACAGTGAATTGCATGATTGACTGAGCTTTCGGCACGTTACAAGAGAGGTCTGACCTGATTGGCTGATCGGAAATCTGTCCGAGATTTGAACAGAAACAACACTCGAAATCGAGAAAAGAAAGTTAATCGATGATTAACTAATTACCAATTTAATTAACTAAGTAGAGGCGGCTGCGCAGTCCATGTACTGTCACTGTGTGATGTAGGAGATGGCTGATCACACTTCGATTTGCATTGACCACATCTGCAAAATTGTTCTTTGTTTGAAGAAGTCTGGTTCATTCGATAAGCTGGAATCTGAGCTTCAAAAGCTGCAGCATATCCAGGATCTGAAGGAACACCTGGACACTTTGTTTCAGAAGGCGGTCATACCTGGTAGATGAAGTTTTACAAACTCTGTCGGTGGCCAGGAACAGCAAAGTGTGGCTGCAAGTGAGGCAGGTACTGGGCATCATTTAGAAGAATCCAGCTATAAGCATAAGAATTTAAGGGTCAGGCAGGGCTCACGAGGTTTGCAAGGCAGCCAGAAATGAACTGAAAACATGACTCAAGACTGTTAGAAGAGGCATAAAAAAGTTTTGGTGCGAAGTATTGGGGAATCCCCTAAGGCATTCTATACATATGTGAGGAGCAGGAAAATGCCCGGAGTGAGTATAGGACCAAACACGGTCAGTGGAGGAAACTTGTGCCTGTAGTTGGAGGAGGTAGGGAAGGTACGTAATGAATATTTTTCTCCAGTATTCACGACTCAGACGGGCCTTGATGTTTTTGAGGACAGCGTAGAACAGTTGATGATATGAGTGAGGATGTGCTTATAAATTTAAAATAAGCAAAAGAATAAAGGAAACTGGCAGTGTGGAGTTCCCTGGGCTAGTTGAGATAAACCCAAAGGTTACTACCGGAAGAAAGGGTCGAGATTGTTGCGCCGTTGGCGATGATCTTAGCTTTCTTACAATCCCCTGGAGTTGTGCCAGATCAGTAGAAGGTGAAAAAATTTATACCTTTGTTTAAGAAAGGGAATATGGATAATCTTCAGAATTATGTCTCCAGTGGGTGAAATGTTGGAGTGGATTCTGTGAGAAAAGATGTATCATCACTTGGAAACCCATAGTTTGATTAGAGATAGTGAGTAGGCTTTGTGAGGAGCAGCTTATGTCTCATAAGCCTTATTAAATTCTGTGAGAATGTGACAATGCACACTGACGAACGTGGAGTATTCGATGTGGTGCAAATTGATTTTATTAATGCTATTGATAGGTTTTCCCATGGTAGGCTCATTCAGAAGGTGAGGAGTCGTGAGATGCATGGAAGTATGGCTGTCTGGATACAGACTTGACTGACCCATAGAAGAGAGAGTGTGGTTGCAGATGGAAATCATTCAGACTGGAGCCCAGTGACCATAGGTGTTCCATCGGGTTCTGATCCACGTCCTCTGACCTTTGTGATGTTTATACATGAATAACGAACTGGCAGATGGGGCGAGTGATTTTGCCGATGGCATGAACATTTTTGAAGTGGTGGATCGTGAGGAGGGAATTTGTTGGGAGTAACGGGACATTGACATGATACAGACCTGGGGTGAGAATTGACAGATTGATTTCACGCTGTAAAAGTGTGAAGTCGTTCATTTTGGAAGTTCGAATTTTAATGCAAAATACGGGGTTGAAGGCAGGAAAATGGCAGTGTGGAGGAACGTAGAGATTTTGGTGTCCACGTTCATGGATCGTTCAAAGTCGCCACCCTTGTTGATGGGCTTTTTCAGAAGGCGCATTGTGTATTTTCTTTCATTATCGGTATTGTGTTTAAAAGCCTTGAGTTTATGCTCCACCTGTATAATACACGAGGAAGACCACACTTAGAATTTTGTGGTCAGTTCTGGTCTCCACATTACAGGGAAAATGTGAAAGCTTCAGAGAGAGCGCAGGGGAGAATTACCAGGATGATGCCGAGACTGTATGGCATCTCTTATGAAGAACGTTTGAGGGGTTATGACTTTTCTCATTGGAGTAAAGAAAGATGAGAGGTGATTTGGTCGAGGCGTACAGAATGATGAGAGGCATAGATAGACTGAATAGGCAGAGATATATTCAAAGGACAGAAATACTTATTACAAGTGGGTATAATTTTAAGGTGATTGGAAGAAGGTTCAGAGTAGACACCAAATGTCGGTTCTTTTCACAGAGTGTAGTGAGTGCTTGGAATGCACTGCCAACGTTGATGGTAGATTCAGATACATGAGGGACATGCAATAGTCTGTTAGATAGGCACATGGATGATCGTAAAATAAAGGCAATGTCGGTTAGTTTGGAGGAGTTCGGAGGAGTGGTCCAGGAAATGGCTGATGGAATTGAATGTGAGCAAATTCGACGTCTTGTACATTGGGAAAAAGAATAGAAGCATGGATTACTTTCTAAACAGTGAGTAAATTCGTAAAGCCAAAGTACAGAGGGATCTGGGCGTGCTAGTTGAGGATTCTCTAAAGGTAAACATGCAGGTTGAGTCCGTGATTAAGAAAGCGAATGCAATGTTGTCAATTATCTCAAGAGGGTTGGAATATAAAAGCACTGTTGTGCTACTGAGACTTTATAAAGTTCTGGTTAGGCCCCATTTGGAGTACTGTGTCCAGCTTTCTTCCCCACACCTCAGGAAAGACATACTGGCACTGGAGCGTTTCCAGCGGAGATTCACACAGATGATCCCTGGAATGGTAGGTCAAACATATGAGGAACGGCTGAGGATCCTGGGATTGTATTCATTGGAGTTTAGAAGAATAAGGGGAGATCTAATAGAAACTTACAAGATAATACATGGCTTGGAAAGGGTGGACGCTAGGAAATTGTTTCCATTAGGCGAGGAGACTAGGACCCGTGAACACAGCCTTAGAATTAGAGGGGGTAAATTCAGAACAGAAATGCGGAGACATTTCTTCAGCAAGAGAGTGGTGGGCCTATGGAATTAATTGCCGCTGAGTGCAGTGGAGGCCGGGACACTAAATGTCTTCAAGGCAGAAATTGATAAATTCTTGATGTCACAACGAATTAAGGGCTATGGGGAGAATGAGGGTAAGTGTAGTTGAAATGCCCATCAGCCATGATTGAATGGCAGAGTGGACTCGATGGGCCGAATGGCCTTACTTCCACTCCTATGTCTTAGGGTCTTAAATACATGTACATCCTGTCCCTCAGGATTTCCTCCAACACAAGTTTTAAATTACTTATGGATAGAGTATTGCACGGGTAAAAGCACAAAATTAAGGGAAGGCTAACTATCATAATTGAAGGTAGGAAATGTGGAATGTAGTTTGGGGATAGCTGCTTGTGATCAGCTGGAGAAGTGCGCCGAGAAGTGGACAATGGAGTTTAATGTCAATAAGTGTGGCTTGTCGTGAGTGTGAGGTCTTGCATTTTGGAAAGTCAAATCATGATTGGACTGTCATGTGAATGGCAGGGCCTTCTGGAGTGTACAGCAATAGAGGGATTTAGAGTTCTGTTTCACAGTTCTCTGAAAGTGGAGTCAAAGGTAGACAGGGCAGTGAAGAAGGCTTTTAAGACAATGACCTTCATCAGGCAGGGCATTCAGTATTGGTATTAGGGAGTTTTGCAGTTATATAGTACGTTGATGAATCTAACACTGAAGTATAGTGTTCAGTTTTGGTCTTCTTCTGTGGGATCGGCGTTGTGAAACTGGAAAGAGTGCAGGAGCAATTTTCAGGAATGTTGCCTGGACTCAATGGTCTGGTGTATCGGAACACGCGAGGACTTCTTTTCTTCAGAGTATCGGAGAGTGTTGGGGTATCATACGCATGTGAAAAAATCATAAGCTGCATGGAGCTGATGGATGCACTCAGTCTTTCTTGCGGGGTTCGGGAATTGAGGACGAGATGGCATCAGCTTAAGGTTAGTGGGGAAATAATAAAAGGAAACCTGAGGAGCAACCGTTTCACACGGATGGTAATACACATGTGGAATGAGCTGACAACAGAAGTAGTTGAGGAGGGTACTTTGAAAATATTTTTTAAATCATTTGGACAAATACATGGAAAGAAGTGATTAGAAGGATAAGGGTGAAGTGTCGGGGTCAGCGTAGAGAGATATTTTGATTAGCATGGACTCTTTTCGGCCAACGGGCTCGTCTCCACATTGTAGGACTCTGTGCTTCTATGACTTTATGATAGTTGCAGGGGATCCCAAATTAAGAGGAATAATAGTACCCTTTGTAAGCAGTATTGAGAGTCCCGCGTGCTGTGTTGCTTTTCCGATGCCAGTGCGCGGGACATCATCGACTGCCTCGGAAGGATATTGGACAGGAAGGGTAACGATCCAATTTTCATGGTCAACGTCAATGCAAATAACAACGGCAAGACGAGGAAAAAGGATCTGTTCAGACATTATCAGGAGGGACGAACCAATTTAAAGAACAGATCCTCAATGGGCATAATTTCTGGATTCCTGACCAAATCATTCGCAAATTGGCGTCGAGACTGGAGAATAAGGGAAGTAACATGCCGCCAATAGAGCACAGCAGGAAAGAGGGCTTCCTTTTCATGAGGCAGTGGCATCAGTATTGGAAAAAGAGGGATCTTTACCATTGGGACTTTGAAGACCAGAACTGATTTGGAGCAAAGGTTCTGGCGAAAAAGGTTAATCAGGTGGTCAACAGTACATCAAACTAGGAATTCGTGCAAAGAGGAAAACTCCAAGATGTCTAATAAGCAAAGCGGTGAAAATCTGCAGGTAAACAGCTATAAGGCTCGTTTCTGCATTGAAAATAATATGACAAAAATGAAAAGAAAAGATAGCTCAGTAAAACTTATTTAAGTCTCCAGTACAAAATATAGTGCAAAATATTTGCAACATGAAGAAAAAAAATACTCAGTGACAGATACAGCAAACGTTCATCGCAAAGGAAAAGACGCATACTAAATGGAGGATGAGACAATTATGGCTGACCATGGAAGTCGGGCACAGCAGAAAAGTAAAGGAGAAAGCATATCATCTGGCAAAGTGGAGTAGGAAATCAACAGAATGGGAAGTCGACAATGATTAACATAGGAGAATGAACTAAGAAATAAGATGGTGGAAAATTAAATATAAGCAAGACTATAGTATTAAGGAAGATTGCAAGAATTGCTGTCGATATTAAAGGAAAGAAAATGATTGGCAAAGGCTGGAATATAATGTGGAAAACTGGTAATGGGGCGCAAAGAAAAGGCTGAAGTAGTTAATGAGTAGTTTGTGTCGGTCTTCACGGTGAGAGACACAAGTAATATCCAAAGGAATCGCGAGACCTCATGGTCAAAAATGAGTACGGCGTCCATTGGAAAGGAGAAGAGGCCAGAACAATTGAAAGGTCTGAAAGTTAATACATTAACTCAGTCAGATGGGCTATACCCTCAAGTTCTGGCAGAGATAACTGAGGAGATAGTGATCGATACAGTAGATAAACTTTTGGTTTCACTGGGGACATGGTGGAGGATCACAGAGGTCTGGAAAATTGCTAATGTAATTCCCCCCAACCAAATAGAAGAATAGACTTCGGCAAAAGATTGTAAATTACAGGCCGATTAGACAACTGTAGTCATTGTTAACATTGTTAACAGTTCATTGCGAAGGATGAGATTTCTGATTACTTGGAAGTGCTTAGTAATATATGGCAATGTTAACAATGGTTTCATCAAAGCAAAGTCATGCTTGACAAAACTGTTAGAATTCTTTAAACTGGCAACGAGCAGGTTATATCAACGAGTGGCAATAAACGTGAGCTGTCTAGACTTATGGAAAGACATTTGATAAAGTGTTACGCAGGAGGCTGCTGAGTAATATGGCGTGACGAGCATGGACACATGACTGGCTGCCTCTCAGACGTCAAAGATTGGAGATAAGAATATACAAATCACACAACACCAAGCTACAGGCTTATTTGGAAGCGCTAGCTCTGGTTGTGCTGCTCCTTCTTCAGATGGTTGTGGAGAATATGATTGCATGACATAGAATTTAAAGCAAAACATTACAGTGTGATGTAACTGAAATTATATATTGAAAAAGACCTGGAATATTTGTTAAGTCTCTCATCTTTTAGAATGATCATGTCGGTTTCAACACGTTCATGTGTAAATCGCAAAACGATTTTTTTTTTAAAAGTTACCTTCCCAAGTGTATAATAACAATTGGTGTCATGTCGGCCCAGATAATGTATTGAAGGTGTTAGCTCCCTTTGAGTCTGTTTCCAATCGAAAAATAACGGATTTACAGAATTTTACATGGATTCATGCAGTTTTAGAACAAAGTAAAATGTAATTCTGCAAGTACAAATTCAATCCACAAACTTATATGTGTATATGTGCATGCAGCTGTATGTGGGGTGAAGGCTGGGGCTGACTATGAGTGTCTGTGTGAGAGTATGTGCACGTGTGTAACTGTGGGTGCAAAGGTGTTTAAGACTGTGAGAGGGCGTGTGTCGGAGTGTAGACGTGAGTATATGAGAGAGAGACTGAGTGTCTGTGTGTGTGTGTGTGTGTGTGTGT
>NW_025213843.1:19192-27605 GCF_004010195.1 Chiloscyllium plagiosum | reverse complement strand
AGAATGGAGGTTGTGATAATGCTTCCATTCACAATGAGCCGTGGGCACAACTTGAGAGTAAAGGTAAGACACTTTAGAACGGAGATAAGAGGAATGTTCTTCAACCACCGTCTGGTAAATCTGTGCAATTCATTGCCACAGAAGACTGTTGAGCGCACGTATTTAAGATAGGCACAGATGAGATCTTGATTGCCAGCGGGGTCAAAGTTTCCGTGGAGAAACCTGGAAAATGGTGTTTAAAACACAAATGGACATGATCGAATGGCAGAGCAGACTTGATGGGCCAAAAAGCATTATCTTTGCTCGTGATGGACTTCGCATGGTTGTTTACCGTTAACCAACATAACACCGATTGGCCTCATATTCCAACTGATTCTCCTCTCAGTTCCCAATCGGTGTCTATCTCCGGGTAAAAGAATATCTTGCAAACTCAGACATTTCTTGGAATCAAGCCTTCAGATTTGCCGTCGCATTACCTCAGTGCTCGGCCAGACCAGCCAATAATTTCCAGCGAACTCTGGGAGCTAACGGTATGCAAATTAGCAGTATTGTCTTTCCCATTAAAGCACTGACATCACACATGATTCATGACCTGTTTGCTCAACACTTTGAGACCGCCAAGAATTCTGGAGAGTGCTATCGATTGTTTACTTTATTTCTTCACCTTTTCGGATCTGTCACCTTTTCAGCAGCCCACTCTGCTTTTCCCTCTGCTTGTCTCTATCTGTGCATCTTGAACTCGCTGCCTCGACCTGATCGCGCGCTCTCTCTCTCTCTATCTCTCTCCCTCTCTGTCTCTCTCCATTTCTACTTCCACAGTAATTCCACAAAGTTTTATTTTCTATATGTCCAATGAAATGGCATAAATCTGAAAATGTTTGTATCAAAACTGCTCAGAGTGCTCATGATATGGCCTCACCAGTACATTGTAAGTTTGCAGTAAGACTTTCCAATTCTTATACTCCAAGGAGAAGGCAACGAGCTGGTTTTAATAACGGTGAACAGAGCCGAAGATAATGTTATGGGGCTGCAGGTTCGTTTCCCAACGTAGCATACGGAGGAATTTGAATTCAGTAAGAAACACACCTGGAATTCAGAATACCATGATGACTATGAATTCATTGCTGATTGTTGAAAACAAACCATCTGATTCACTAACCTTCTGCATGGTAGGAAATCTGCCGTCCTCACCTGGTGTAACATAAATGTAACTCCACACAGAACAATTTGATTAACTGTCAATTTACCTCTGAAATAGCCTTGCAAGCCATACAGGTTTACCAATTGCTACAAATTCTAAAACAATTGAAATTGAAAGAATCATTTGTCATCGACCAATGCACTTTTAAAAACAAACACCGAAGCAACCCTGTCGACACTGCAATGTCCTCCAAAACTAGTGCCAAAGTTGGGAGAACTGCTTCACAGATTCTTTTTCAGCAACAGTCTGACATAGTTGTATACAGGCAACGTCTCAGATACCATCATTACCGTCCCTATATATGTCCTGTCTCACTGGCAGAACAGACCCTGCAAAGGTGGCGGCACTTTGTTACACAGTAGAGCGCGAAATGTCTTGTGGGTCGTCAATTTTGGCTCTGAGCCGCGTGAAAACGCATGGTTTTAAGGTGAGCAAGGCAAAGCAACCTCCTGCTGATTAATATGTATTGTTGTCCCTCAGCTGAACAATCGTAATCATCCATGATGAACAACACCCGGTCGAAGCACTGCGGATGGCAAAGGCACGAAACATACTCTTGGTGTGGGATTTCAATATCCGTCACCCGCAGTGGCACATCAGGGTTGAAATGGACAGAACTGTTTAATTGCTTGACTGGGTCTGTGGCAGATGATGAGGTAAAAAAAGAGGTAAAAACAGACTTGTACTCACCCTCACCAACCTGGCAGCTGCAGCTGCAACTGTCCTAAATAGTATCGGGAAGAGTGACTACCGCACCGTTTTGTGGAGATGAAATCCGAACTTGACGTTAGGACTAGCCTCCACCGTGTTGTGCGACACTAATATCGTGATAAAGTGACGAAATTCGAGCAGATCCAGCAACTCATGACTAAGTATCCATGAGGAGCTTTGGGTTATCAACAGGAGCATAAATGTATCTCAGCACAATCTGGATCATCATGGCCCAGAATATCCCACACTCAGTCAAAGCCATCAAGCCAGGAGATAAACCCTGGTTCAATGAGGTCATGAACCAGGTCATGAAAAGCACTCGAGGTCATGTCATGAACAGCAACAGTCATACTTCAAGATAAGGTGCAAACGTAGTGAAGATACTAAACAGGACTGCTTGTATTCCAAACTGCATAAATCGGAGTGATAGACCTAAGCGATCCCACGACCCATCAGATCAGATCTAAAATGTGCAGTCCTGCCACATCATGTCATGAATGGCGATGGACGATGAAGCAACTCGCTGGAGGAGAAGGCTTCGTAAATATGCCCATTCACAATGACGTAAGAATGCCCTATATCAGAGTAAAGCACACGTTTCAAGCATTTCCATCAATTCTCAGCTTGAAGTGCCAAATGGATGATCCATCCAGGATCTCGTCCAGTGGTCTGCAGGATTACAGGTATCATCCGTCAGCCAATTCAGTTCACTCCAGAGAATGAATACTCCAAAGGCTACTAGCGCTGATAACTATCCAAAAATAGTACTGACGAATTGCATTCCAGCACTTTCAGCTCTCTGAGCCAGGCCATTACCATACAATGAGAATGCTAGCTTCGAGGAAAGAATGTGCCTAATTACCCCAGTAACTTTTGTGTATATAATAAAAATCATGGAAAATCCAATGTGGCCATTTACGGCCGCATTATTCTATTTTTGATCATCAGTTACGTGATGGAAGGTGTCATTAATATTCCAACAGGCAGTACCTGCTCAACAAAACCTGCTTGGTGACGCCGATTTTGGATTCCACCAGAATCACTTAACTCTTGGCATCATTACAGGCTGGTTCAAAGTCGGGTAAGACAACTGATTTCCAGAGGGGAGATGAGAGTGACAACCTTTGATGTCAAGGCTGCATTCGATTGACTATCTCATCAAGAGGACCTGGCAAAAATGGAATCAAATGGAATCCAGGAAAACATCTCTGATGGTTAGAGTTATTCGTGAGACTGAGGAAACTGTTCGTGATTGTTGCAGGTCAGTCATCTCAGCTCCAGGACACCTCTGCAGTAATGCGCAAAATAGTGCCCTGTGCCCAACCATCTTCTGGTGCGTAATCAATGTCCATGCCTGCAGAACAATGTCACATTTGGGATATTCACCAATAAATGCACAATGTTCAGCACCTTTCAGATACTGAAGGAGTGCAAATACAACAAGGTCGAGAAAATAATTGGGTTTAGGGTGAGAAGTCATAAGTAGCATTTGCACTACAAAAATGCCAGGTGCGAACCATCACCAAACAGAGACAACCCAAACAAAGTCCATTTGTGCTCAATGGTGTTAACATTACTGAATCACTGACTGTCAACCTCCTGAGGTTATCATTGACCAGAACCAGAAGTTGACTCACCTCTTAAACAAAGCGGCTGTATGAACAAGCTGGAAGTGATGAATACAAGCCAGAAGCGGCGAATGCAAGCCAAAAGCGGCGAGTAGCTTACTCCGTGATTCCTAAAGCCTGTCCAAAACCTACAAGTCACAAGTCAGGAGTGTGATGGATTACGCCCGACGTGCCTGGATAGATGCGGCCCCCAAAACATGCAAAATGCTTGACCATATCAGGACAAATCAGGACGCTTAATTGGCACTATATCCGCAAGCATTCACTCCCTTCACCAACGAATTTCATCAGCAGCAGTGTGCACTTTCAACAAAGACACTGTAGAAATTCACCAAATATCCTCAGACCGCACCATCCAAACACATGGGCACATCCATCGAGAGGAACAAGGGAGGCAGATATATGAGAACACCGCCACTTCTAAGTTTCTACCCGAGCCACTAACCATTCTGAATTGGAAGTATTGTGCCGTTCCTTCATTTGGACCCTAGCTATGTACAATCTACATTTACGATTTCAATACAGAAATAGAAGTGTCTATAGACACATTTGCGGACAACACAAAAATGGGCGGGATAATAAATTGCAAGGAGGAAATAAAACCGTAGAAATGAATATAGATAGATAAGGAGAGTGGGCCAAAATGTTGTCGATGAAGTTTAACGTGAATAAGTGCGGGGTCATGAATTTGGGGGGTCATGAATTTGGGTCGAAAATTGTTAAGGCGAGTTATTATTGTTGGATCATAACGTTTTAAATTCTTCCCCATGGCATGGTGGTTCAACGCATAGCAGGATTCCAGCGGTTAAAGAGGAAAGCTCACCACCATCTTCTCAAGATTAATTAATGACGTGCAATAAATTCTGTCCATACCACGATGTAGCATCCTCCCAATGAATAATGTAAAAAGAAAAATAGCCTGGTTGAATGTGGCACAGTGGTAAGCGCTGCTGCTTCACAGTGCCAGAGACCCAGGTTCAATTCCCGCCTCAGGTGGCTCTCTGTGCGATGTAAATCAGTGTCCTGTTGTTGCAGCTTTCTCCATTTAAATAACATTTTGTTGTTTCGTTCTCCCTTCGAAAATGAACAACTTCACATCATCCCATGTTTTGCATCATTTACCTTTTTTTGCCCACTCATCTGAAATATCAGTATCTTTCTAAAGCCTGCTTCTGTCCCTTGCATAAGCTGCATTTAAACCGGTTTGGTAGTCTGCAATTCAGGCGACAGAACGTTAACTTTCTTGCCCCAAGTTATTAATATCATGCAGGTCCCATTTTCCGCAGCTAATCCCTCGCCTGTGGTGTGGTACCTTTTGGTTAAACCACTATCAGCTGTCTGCCAACAGTTAAACATTTCTTATGTGCCGCTGACGTTTTTTCATTGTTGGGCTCTGAAACGGAGCCAGTCGCCATCCTGTCTGGTATTCTTTTACAAGCTGCTTGGAAACTGTGTGGTCATTGTAAACCAACAGCTTACTCACTGTCTGAGTTGCAGCAAATGTTTGAAGGCTATCGGTATGGTAGCCTTCATTGCAAGAGGTTTGAAGTTCAGCAGAGCCTGTGTGAGACTACCACTTCAGTACTGTTTGTAGTTCTGGTTTCTTTACCTCAAATAGTAGATTTTCAGCAGAGCTGGAATGCCCATTGAGAGGGTTCTGTCAATGAAATGATGGTTGACGTGATCATCCTCACATCTGTTTTCTTGCCGTTTTCCCATAACCTTTGATACCATTCCTGATTAAACATCTCTGAATCACGGCGTTAAGTGAACTTAAGGTCCACAGCCCCTGGCTGTAAATGACTCTGAGGATTTACTGCCACCTGAGAGAAGAAAACACTTTTCATCTCTGCCTGAAATGGGCAACCCCTTGTTCTGAGATGTTATCCTGTGGTCGTAGAGTTTCTGACAAAAGGAAACAGCCTATGGTCATCTGCGTGTCAAGTCCTCTGCGAATCTGGTATATTTCAATATAGTTGCCCCTCGTTCTATGAAATGTCAATGAGTACACGACAACCAACTAAACCTTTCCACATCGATCGTCCCTCCTTACTTGTGATTAGTTCAGGAAACCTTTTCATGAGCATGGTGGGCAAATAGGATCCGAGTGCATTGGTGAAGTCAAGAGTGTGCTCCACCTCTCAGCTACTGTCAGTCTGTACAGGAAGCAGTTCTCCAAGTGGGACGTGTCTTAAAGACCTTCTGCGTAGATTTTTAGGTCTCTGCAAGAGGCACCAACTGTCGTTCAGTTCACTAAAGATCTGAATCAGTCATGATGCCGCTGAGAACCGTTCTGGTGGAACTGCAAAAAGCATTGCTCAGGTTACAGGCAGAGTGGAGAGCGCAGTTCTGGAATCCACGTTTTAGGAGGGGTGTGATAAAACTGCGGCGTAACGTGAAGATAGAGCAGAATTGCTGTCGTGTTGCCTGAATTTAAGAGTTTCTGGTGTGAACAGGACTTGAAAAGACTGAATATGTTTTCACAGAAGAAAGCATCTTGAGAGATGACATGATAGTGGTCTATAAAAGATGAAAACAATTGATAGGTCGCAGAAACAATTGTTCTGCCTTATTGTGCGATCAAAGACAGGGTATATAGATCTACAGTAAAGGGTAAACGATTTAGAGGGAACGAGGAATTTGATTTTTGCTCAAAAGGTGGTGATATTCTGGAACTGTGAGGGTGGTGAATATAAGGTCCATAACATCCAAAAAGTATTGAGAAGACAGTACAGAGATGCATCTTGGATCCAAGTCCGTTGCTCTCTGAAAGTACCGTGGGAAAAGCCTAGCACCATACGTTACAAAGAAGGTTTTGATCCGAGACGGCATTCAGTGCAAGTTTACAATGATAATACTTGAATTTTGGATGTTTACACACCGAGGAGAGACGAGAGCAATTGGGCCTTATTACTCTCGAAATTAGAAGGTTAACGCTAAATGTTGGGCTCAGCCAGTGACGCCCACGTGGTAGTCTAAGAGTCAGGGGCAGGCCATTCAGGAGAGATGATAGAGAACAATTCTGCAGACAAAGAGTATTCGAGATTTCGGACTCTCTTCCTCAAACAGCAGTGGATGCTAATGCAAGTTTTAAATTTATACCTGAAAGAGACATGCTTATAAAATTTACCAAGGGTATCAAGGATTTGTGCCCAGGGCAGGCAAATGTAGCTATCCACATATCAGCCACGATATTGTTGAGTGGCTGACAGGGGTCGACTGGTTGAATATCCACCTCCTGTTCCGAAGAAGAACTGATTTTTGATCTCTGTCATTTCATTCAATAGTGAGGTCAGTGTCTCTGTTCCGTTTATGATCCATTTAAACTTAGGTTCCAGCTGTCGTCAGTCTCAGTTAGTTAGCTACATCTTAATAGAACCTGAAGTGCAGCCAGTCACTATTGTGTCAATAAGTAATAATACCACAGTAATCTATGAGCTCATAAGAAGTGGAAATTTGTTCGAATCTAAACATTCTCCCTCTCAGAATCACAACAGAGATGTGGATGACACTGGTGTTGCTCTTGGAGCTCTGGTGTTAATGGAAGCTAATGTTATTGGTACGTACATTTGTTGACCTTGCATGTAGTGGTTTGGGCGTCTTCCGTCGGCAAACAGAGGAACCACGGGTTGGAACAATGGCCACTGTGGTCTTAAAGTTTTTGCTTCTTTTCGGTTGGATCATGTGTGTTCCTTCCACCTGCCCATACTGTTTCCATAATTATGGAAAAGAAGCATTATTCCACTCAGAAAGTTACTGATTGGAATTCCCAGGCTGTTTTAACATTGTGCCCATGCATTCTTTCTCATTGCAATCATTATTGGCCAAGGAGCATCTTTGATATTGGCCAAAATCAATGCATCTTTTATCTTTTTTAATTCTTTATTCTAGTTCCTATCGATTTATGTGATGAGGGTGGAAGGTTCTGCAGTAGACTACAATGTGAGGAACGAAAGGCAAAGTTGGTAGAAGGGAAATGCCCGTCCATGCGATGGTGTTGTTTACCTCTCTGACATCAAAGATGAAATGCCGACGCTGGAAAGCATCTGAGTTTCCGACTGGAGAGATCTGTCATTTCAGGCTCCATTTGATTGTGCTAATCTATTGAGACTGACACTCTGTTTTCTCAGCAATGTGAATAAAATTGTGTGAACATGAGAAACATTGATTATCTAGGTCTCATTTCACATTCAGATCCGTGTCTTAAAAAAAGTGACAAAGAGGAAGTTCAGAATACAAACAACATACATTGATTGCATTTTGCTTGGAGAAGCCTAGCTGCTCTGCGGGCCTTTGGTTATGCCCAAAGTGGAGGACAGTGCAATGTTCTGGTGTGGAGGTTCTGGAGAGGGAGTATAGAGATTTAACAGAGTGTCATCTGGATGGCAGAATATCATCAATGATGAGAGATTGCATAATGCTAGATTGTTTTGCTGGGATTTTGGAGGCTCAGGGACGACCTGAGCAGTGTATATACAATTATGAGAAGCATGTGTAAATTATCTCGTCAGCGTCTTTTCTCCAGGTTGGAATGATGACATACTCGTGTACTTAGGTCTAAGGTAAGAGGGGAAAGGTCTAAAAGAAAATAGCGAGGAAAACACTTTCGCAGTCCGTGTTGGGCATCTCGATGACACTGCCAAGTGAGACGGTGGAAATGGTAACTGACAGCACAGTTGAAAAACATTTGTACATGGACAGAGAATACAGGGAGTCAGACCATGAGCAGAGTATATCCAATTATGAGAGGCATGTATATGTTATCTCGTCAGCGCCTTTTCTCCAGGTTTGAAAATATGAAATACTAGAGAGCTTAGGTCCAACGTGAGAGGGGAAAGGTCTCAAGGAAAATAGCGAGGAAAGCATTATCGCA
>NW_025213843.1:17553-19141 GCF_004010195.1 Chiloscyllium plagiosum | reverse complement strand
GAGAGGCATGTATATGTTATCTCGTCAGCGCCTTTTCTCCAGGTTTGAAAATATGAAATACTAGAGTGCTTAGGTCCAACGTGAGAGGGGAAAGGTCTCAAGGAAAATAGCGAGGAAAGCATTATCGCAATCGATGTTTGGCGTCTGGATGACACTGCCAAGGGAGACGATGGAAATGGTTACTTACAGCAAAGGTGATATACATTTATACATAGTCAGACAGCATCCGAGGAGCATAAGAATCGACATTTCGTGCATAAGACCTTCATCACACTCTCACGTCTGACCTTCAGCATCTGCAAGTCCTTATTTTCTCCTTATGAGGGAAACTGACAGAGTTAACATAAAACACCTGCTCCCCCCCAGATGAAAGGTTAATACCGTGTCACTACATTTCGGAATTGATGGGGAGAATGTTTAAAGAGGAGGTGAGGAGGAACATTTTCCAACAGAGGGTTTTGGGCATCTACAATGCATTGCCCGGTTGGTAGCTGAGGCGGTTAACCTGACAAAAACGTTTAAAAGCCTTTGGATTAACCCCTTGAAATACCCTAATATTCAAAGCCATGTGCTAACATGTGGGGTGATGGGAATCCAGTGTAGAATTCAAGAATCATTTCACGCAGGAGACTTTCCAATAACCTTGTAATTTATGATTCTGTTCTCGAACACACTCAAACTGCATCCTGCAGAACTGGTTCGTTCTGCAGGCTTCATGGCAGAGGTGGGTGTGCGTGGGGCAGTGAGGGTTTGAGTGGGGATGGTGTCGAAAAGGCAGCGTTCTTTTCAACTCGAAGGGCACTTTGGGTGGAACAGTGGGAATTACCGTGGCCTCATGTTCTCAGCTCAAAGACTGGATGGAAATTGGGAGTTACAGCGGGATAGAGCAGGAAACAAACAAAAAAAATTGCTTGCTGGCCAGCCACCTACACTGGGCTTATTTCATTACAATTCACATTGTTAAAGCAGGGAGTGAAAAGCAACAATGCATGGCTTTCATTAGGAGGTGAACAAACCAGTGAGTTGGCAGGATACACTAAAGTATCTCCCTGTCGCAAACACCATGTATTGGTAATAGAGGCCAGCAGACATTCTCCTTGAAATCATCTGAACACCCGAACACAGAACAAGAATAGGCCACTTAGCCCTTCGTGTCCAATCCGCCCGAAACCATCCACACTCAGTCAGATCATGGTTGTTTCAATTTTATCCTCAAATCTGCATTCGTGCCTTACATCTGGTCATCTTTGATTGTCTCAATCCTCAGGAATCTATCAACATCTGCCGTAACAAAAAATGTTTTGCAAAGACTGCCTTTGAGGAAGACATTTCCAAAGACTCACAACCCTCTGATTTAGAGAGAAACAAGTATCCTCATCTCTCTTTTACAATCTCTTCTTTATTTTGAAGCAATAGGATCCCATGTTTCTGGAATCTGAACTGTGTATTCACAACTTGGGTGAGAATATGAAACATATGATTATTAAATTGGCAGATGACTTGAAATATAGTATTGTCGTTGATAGTGAGGATCAGATGTAACCAATTTCAAGCAGAGGCGAAGAGGGATTTGTTTTCTTATAAGTTA